>NC_090648.1:9487466-9787466 GCF_040937935.1 Hyperolius riggenbachi
TTTGTTTTGTTTTTTTTCCCTTAAAAAAAACTATTTTCCCCGGGGGCCCCCTCCTATCCTCCCCCTCCCTCACCTCGGACTCTCGGAGGGCCCCCTCCTGTTACGAGCGGCGGCCGGCGGGTACAGCAAACTTCCGGGGAGGTATAGCAGAAGATAGAGGTCCAGCTGCCTCCCAGTCGCTGTCTCCTCTATGCCGCTCGCACTAAACCAGGAAGCAGTGCGAGCGGCATAGAGGAGACAGCGACTGGGAGGCAGCTGGACCTCTATCTTCTGCTATATACCTCGCAGGAACTTTGCTGTAACCGCCGCCGCTCGTAACAGGAGGGGGGCCCTCCGAGGTGAGGGAGGGGGAGGATAGGAGGGGGCCCCCCCGGGGAAAATAGTTTTTTTTAAGGGACATAAAAAAAAAAAAAAAAAACAGTCGGGCTGCCCTCCCCGGCTCTCCCATGCAGCGCACGCCTTCTAGGGGCCCCCAGGTCAGGAGGAGGGGCAGTCGGGTCGGGGCCCACCGATGGGACCGTCGGTGGTTCGGCGGCTCTGTCCGAGCCTGGCTGTGGTCACATGGTCACTAACAGCTCCCCTCGCTGTGGTCACATGATCACTAGCAGCACCCCTCGTTGTGGTCACATGATCACTAGCAGCACCCCTCGTTGTGGTCACATGATCACTAGCAGCTCCCCTCGCTGTGGTCACATGATCACTAGCAGCACCCATTGTTGTGGTCACATGATCACTAGCAGCTCCCCTCGCTGTGGTCACATGATCACTAGCAGTTCCCCTCGTTGTGGTCACATGATCACTAGCAGCACCCCTCGTTGTGGTCACATGATCACTAGCAGCACCCCTCGTTGTGGTCACATGATCACTAGCAGCTCCCCTCGTTGTGTTTACATGATCACTAGCAGCACCCCTCGTTGTGGTCACATGATCACTAGCAGCACCCCTCGTTGTGGTCACATGATCACTAGCAGCACTCCTCGCTGTGGTCACATGATCACTAGCAGCTCCCCTCGCTGTGGTCACATGATCACTAGCAGCACCCATTGTTGTGGTCACATGATCACTAGCAGCTCCCCTCGCTGTGGTCACATGATCACTAGCAGCTCCCCTCGTTGTGGTCACATGATCACTAGCAGCTCCCCTCGTTGTGGTCACATGATCACTAGCAGCACCCCTCCCTGTGGTCACATGATCACTAGCAGCACTCCTCGCTGTGGTCACATGATCACTAACAGCTCCCCCCGCTGTGGTCACATGGTCACTAGCAGCTCCCCTCGTTGTGGTCACATGATCACTAGCAGCACCCCTCGTTGTGGTCACATGATCACTAGCAGCACCCCTCCCTGTGGTCACATGATCACTAGCAGCACTCCTCGCTGTGGTCACATGATCACTAACAGCTCCCCTCGCTGTGGTCACATGGTCACTAGCAGCTCCCCTCGTTGTGGTCACATGATCACTAGCAGCACCCCTCGTTGTGGTCACATGATCACTAGCAGCACCCCTCGTTGTGGTCACATGATCACTAGCAGCTCCCCTCGTTGTGGTCACATGATCACTAGCAGCACCCCTCGTTGTGGTCACATGGTCACTAACAGCTCCCCTCGCTGTGGTCACCTGATCACTAGCAGCACCCCTCGTTGTGGTCACATGATCACTAGCAGCACCCCTCGTTGTGGTCACATGATCACTAGCAGCTCCCCTCGTTGTGGTCACATGATCACTAGCAGCACCCCTCGTTGTGGTCACATGATCACTAGCAGCACCCCTCGTTGTGGTCACATGATCACTAGCAGCTCCCCTCGTTGTGTTTACATGATCACTAGCAGCACCCCTCGTTGTGGTCACATGGTCACTAACAGCTCCCCTCGCTGTGGTCACCTGATCACTAGCAGCTCCCCTCGTTGTGGTCACATGATCACTAGCAGCACCCCTCGTTGTGGTCACATGATCACTAGCAGCCCCCCTCGCTGTGGTCACATGATCACTAACAGCTCCCCTCGCTGTGGTCACATGATCACTAACAGCTCCCCTCGCTGTGGTCACATGATCACTAGCAGCTCCCCTCCCTGTGGTCACATGATCACTAGCAGCACCCCTCGTTGTGGTCACATGATCACTAGCAGCACCCCTCGTTGTGGTCACATGATCACTAGCAGCACCCCTCGTTGTGGTCACATGATCACTACCAGCTCCCCTCCCTGTGGTCACATGATCACTAACAGCTCCCCTCGCTGTGGTCACATGGTCACTAACAGCTCCCCTCGCTGTGGTCACATGGTCACTAACAGCTCCCCTCGCTGTGGTCACATGGTCACTAATAGCTCCCCTCGCTGTGGTCACATGGTCACTAACAGCTCCCCTCGTTGTGGTCACATGTTAACTAACAGCTCCCCTCGCTGTGGTCACATGGTCACTAACAGCTCCCCTCGCTCTGGTCACATGGTCACTAACAGCTCCCCTCGCTGTGGTCACATGATCACTAACAGCTCCCCTCACTGTGGTCACATGGTCACTAACAGCTCCCCTCGCTGTTGTCACATGGTCACTAACATCTCCCCTCGCTGTGGTCACATGGTCACTAACAGCTCCCCTCGCTGTGGTCACATGTTAACTAACAGCTCCACTCGCTGTGGTCACTTTGTCACTAACAGCTCCACTCGCTGTGGTCACATGGTCACTAACAGCTCCCCTCGCTGTGGTCACATGGTCACTAGCAGCACCCCTCCCTGTGGTCACATGATCGCTGGCAGCACCCCTCGCTGTGGTCACATGGTCACTAACAGCTCCCCTCGCTGTGGTCACATGATCACTAACAGCTCCCCTCACTGTGGTCACATGGTCACTAACAGCTCCCCTCGCTGCGGTCACATCATCACTATCAGCAGAAGTGAGAGTCAAGTGAGAGGTTTGGTTTTGTAGATGACTTTCTAGGGAAGGGAGCTGCTGATTTGAGGTTCAGGAACGTCATTATATTGTCACTTCAGGGATGTATGAAAGCATTGCTCTTTCTCCGCTGCTTTCCATTCTCTGCAGCACATTTATTTGAGGACTTTGGGTTTCATCAGGTCAACAACTTTTGCTCTTACACAATTCTCTCATGTGACTTCCCATCGCTCATGCATAACGCTGTGTTGTTGTGTTTCTCCTGCAGATAAGAAGGTCACAGAGGAAGTGTCACATCTGAAGGACAATGGTGAGAGATGTGCTGCTAACAACGCACTTCTGCATTTTTGTGCACTTTTGAAAATATTTGTAAAGCAAGATCAGCAATTAGGTTTCTTTTTTTATTGCATCACTAAACCATCTTCTGCATACTGTTCATAGCTAGTGTTGGGCGAACACCTAGATGTTCGGGTTCGCGAACGTTCGCCGAACATCGCCACGATGTTCGGGTGTTCGCGCCGAACTCCGAACATAATGGAAGTCAATGGGGACCCGAACTTTCGTGCTTTGTAAAGCCTCCTTACATGCTACATACCCCAAATTTACAGGGTATGTGCACATTGGGAGTGGGTACAAGAGGGAAAAAAAATTAGCAAAAAGAGCTTATAGTTTTTGAGAAAATCGATTTTAAAGTTTCAAAGGGAAAACTGTCTTTTAAATGCGGGAAATGTCATGTTTCTTTGCACAGGTAACATGCTTTTTGTCGCCATGCAGTCATAAATGTAATACATATAAGAGGTTCCGTAAAAAGGGACCGGTAACGCTAACCCAGCAGCAGCACACGTGATGGAACAGGAGGAGGGTGGCGCAGGAGGAGAAGGCCACGCTTTGAGACACAACAACCCAGGCCTTGCATGAGGACAAGAAGCGTGCGGATAGCAATTTGCATTTTGTCGCCATGCAGTCATAAATGTAATACAGATGAGAGGTTCAATAAACAGGGACCGGAAACGCTAACCCATCACAGATGTTCATTGTTCATGTTACTTGGTTGGGGTCCGGGAGTGTTGCGTAGTCGTTTCCAATCCAGGATTGATTCATTTTAATTTGAGTCAGACGGTCTGCATTTTCTGTGGAGAGGCGGATACGCCGATCTGTGACGATGCCTCCGGCAGCACTGAAACAGTGTTCCGAAATAACGCTGGCTGCCGGGCAAGCCACCACCTCTATTGCGTACATTGCCAGTTTGTGCCAGGTGTCTAGCTTCGATACCCAATAGTTGAAGGGTGCAGATGGATTGTTCAACACAGCTATGCCATCTGACATGTAGTCTTTGACCATCTTCTCCAGGCGATCGGTGTTGGAGGTGGATCTGCACGCTTGCTGTTCTGTGTGCTGCTACATGGGTGTCAGAAAATTTTCCCACTCCAAGGACACTGCCGATACCATTCCCTTTTGGGCACTAGCTGCGGCTTGTGTTGTTTGCTGCCCTCCTGGTCGTCCTGGGTTTGCGGAAGTCAGTCTGTCGGCGTACAACTGGCTAGAGGAGGGGGAGGATGTCAATCTCCTCTCTAAAGTCTCCACAAGGGCCTGCTGGTATTCTTCCATTTTGACCTGTCTGACTCTTTCTTCAAGCAGTTTTGGAACATTGTGTTTGTACCGTGGATCCAGAAGGGTATAAACCCAGTAATTGGTGTTGTCCAGAATGCGCACAATATGTGGGTCACGTTCAATGCAGTCCTAGGCCGAAGAGGTCATAGCCTAGGGTCACAAAAACCTGTTTATTTGGGCAATTTCAATGGTAGTGATGCTGACGTACATAAATCTCAGCCATGGCCGTTAGCAACGTCTGAATTTCACGAAATGTCTCATGCAGGTAGAAGACATATTGTTAGACTTGGATTCCAAAGATGGGGTCCCTACATCTCTGCAAACCAGAGTTACAGGGGTCCAAAATTGGTAAAATCCCCCATAGGCTTTCATTGCCTCCCTATTTCACTTTCCAAAATCTCACATCTTTTCAAAGGGCAATTGCTCAGCAGTGGCAAATTTTCTAGCATTGTAGGGACCCTTACGGGGAACATGACTGGTGAGTTTCGGGCCCCTAGGCCGAAGAGGTCATAGCCTAGGGTCACAAAAACCTGTTTATTTGGGCAATTTCAATGGTAGTGATGCTGACGTACATAAATCTCAGCCATGGCCGTTAGCAACGTCTGAATTTCACGAAATGTCTCATGCAGGTAGAAGACATATTGTTAGACTTGGATTCCAAAGATGGGGTCCCTACATCTCTGCAAACCAGAGTTACAGGGGTCCAAAATTGGTAAAATCCCCCATAGGCTTTCATTGCCTCCCTATTTCACTTTCCAAAATCTCACATCTTTTCAAAGGGCAATTGCTCAGCAGTGGCAAATTTTCAAGCATTGTAGGGACCCTTAGGGGGAACATGACTGGTGAGTTTCGGGACCCTAGGCCGAAGAGGTCATAGCCTAGGGTCACAAAAACCTGTTTATTTGGGCAATTTCAATGGTGGCGAGTCTGACGTACATAAATCGCAGCAATGGCCGTTAGCAATGTCTGAATCTCACGAAATGTCTCATGCAGGTAGAAGACATATTGTTAGACTTGGATTCCAAAGATGGGGTCTCTACAATTCTGCAAACCAGAGTTACAGGGCTCCAAAATTGGTAAAATCCCCCATAGGCTTTCATTGGGCCTACTATTTACCGTTCCAAAATCTCACACCATTTCAAAGGGCAATGGCTCAGCAGTGGCAAAACTCACCAGTCATGATCCCCCTAAGAGTCCCTACAATGCTAGAAAATTTGGTACTGCTGAGCCATTGCCCTTTGAAAAGATGTGAGATTTTGGAAAGTGAAATAGGGAAGCAATGAAAGCCTATGGGGGATTTTACCAATTTTGCACCCCTGTAACTCTGGTTTGCAGAGATGTAGGGACCCCATCTTTGGAATCCAAGTCTAACAATATGTCTTCTACCTGCATGAGACATTTCGTGAAATTCAGACGTTGCTAACGGCCATGGCTGAGATTTATGTACGTCAGCATCACTACCATTGAAATTGCCCAAATAAACAGGTTTTTGTGACCCTAGGCTATGACCTCTTCGGCCTAGGGGCCCGAAACTCACCAGTCATGTTCCCCCTAAGGGTCCCTACAATGCTAGAAAATTTGCCACTGCTGAGCAATTGCCATATGGCCGAACAGTTTGGCCGAACACCATCAGGTGTTCGGCCGAACTCAAACATCACCCGAACAGGGTGATGTTCTACAGAACACGAACAGTGGCGAACACTGTTCGCCCAACACTATTCATAGCTATCAAAATTTTAATAATATACTGAGAATCTTATACTTGTATGTATTGAATCTTAATAATATATACTGTATATAGTCGACTATAAGTCTAGAAATCTAGGTCTGATTCACTTCATAAAAGTATAGGGGTCGACTTATACGCGAGTCACAGGCAACACTGAGTAATGTGTGTACTAATAGTGGCATTCCCATTTGCAGCAATGTACCCAGTGGTAAGTAACACTTTCTTGATAAAGAAAATGCCAAGAAAACACAGGTCTGAAAGTCCTGGCTACAACAATTCACAAGGAAATGGGCAGAGGGGAAATACTGGGCTGCAGGAAGGGGAGTGAATCATTACTGCACTTGGGGGCTTGGAGGAGGTATTAGCTGCAGTTAAGGGACAGGAAGGGTTAATGGCTGCAATACTGTATGCAATGCAGTCATTAACCCCTCCCGGTCCCCAAGTGCAACCATTAACTTTGCTGGGTAGCCTTATACTTGAGTCAATAAAAAATTCCAGCTTAAGAGGGTTGAATATTGGAGTCGACTTATACATGAGGTCGACTTCTATTCGAGTATATAATCCAATTCTATTTCCCCACTGCTCTGTGTTTATTATACAGCCTGCAACCTGACCCTGTACTGCAAGCATCCTCTATAATAATATCCCTGTGTCCCTGCGTGTGCCGTCTGTCTCTGTGTAGCGTTGTCTGTGATGAACTGCTGTGTGCATGTGTGCAGCACAGACCCAGCCTCACAGACCGGAGGATGTCTTGTCCTCACTATTCTCCCTAACATACTTAGCAAAATATTTTTTTAATTCTTATTATTATTATTATTATTACCACTAACATTTATGCTATTGACTTCAGTGTAAATTCTAAAAAATGTGTCTAAAATCATCTGGCAAGTTCAAGTAAATAATAATAAAAAAGCTACATCAGCAAAACCAGCAGCAAACTTCACAACGTTTACCAATGTTCCAATTTCATGTGAAACTGAACCATAAATTCTTCCTCATTCCTTTTTACCAAGTTTCATTTTCTTAAAATGTATACTAAACTTGGAACTCAGTATATAGTAAAGGATACCTGTGAGCAAAAAAAGTGCAATCTTAGATACTTACCTCAGAAGAAGGTGGCCTCTTGAAAACCCATCTGTAATGATCTGTGCTGCTGTCTGCACCGGCAGACAGCTGTTTGACCATTTGTTAGGTCTGAGTGCTGCAGGTCCCTGGAAAAGAGACCTGTCTCCACTCTGCAAGCTGCAGAGTTGCTGTTCTGTGGAGGAATTTGCATCCACTTGTCATGCAAATTGCTTAGCTGCTTCCTCTGATGGCTTGCAGTATAAAAACCATTTCTTCCCAGAATTCCTTGCTGGTCATGATGGTTTGTTCCTGCTAACTTACCTGGAGTCTCAGCCTTTGCTAATTGTTTGCTAAGATTATCTTAGAGTAATTCCTTGGGAGTGCACTAGCATTCCTTCTAGCGTAGTCAGGTTGTATTATCTGTTTTGCCTTGTACTGTCTATCTGTTGCGATTGTCTTGTCGCCAGCGGCGGTCGACAGGAAATCGTTCTGTCTGTTGAAATCGCATTCGCCCTAGCGGTAGTGGCGGTGGTGTCTTCTGTACTCTGCCTTAGGGGTGCAAGCCAGAGCAGCGGTTGCTACTGGTTGCTCCATCTGTCAGTCAGTCTGGATCGCATCCGCCCTAGCAGTAGTGGCGGTGGTTCCTTCTGTACTCTGTCTGGGAGTGTAGACCAGAGCTGTGGTTGCTACTGGCTACCCCTTCTGTCTGTCTTGTCTGGAACAAACGCTTGCTGTAGGCTCAGTGAGGTAACCGTTTAGCAAGCGTTCGCGTTCTCTATTCATTTTCGTGTTACATTGGTTAGTTAGGGTTGGCGTGCGCTTTGTCTCTGTTGCGCTTTTCGTGCGGAGACCGCGCCATTAGTGTGCTTTGTCGCCGTTGCACTTTTCGTGTGGCGACCGCGCTCATAGAGTGCATTTGTTATTTTCCTTGGCGTTCTGATTATTGTTTTTTGCTGTGTCTTTCATGCTACACTTGTGCTCTGTCTTTATTCTGTCTTGTGTCACTGTTGGCAATCGCCACTCTTGCGATTGCGTTCCCACTTGATTTCCGTTGTTGTGTGTTCACCGTCACCGTGGGGCAACTAGATTGGTGGACACACATACATTCTGTCGCTGTGCTCACTCTCTCTCTCTGAGGGCTATCTGGCCCTGCATTGTTGCAATTCGTACAATTCCCATCTGGCATCTGTGGCAGTGCAGAGGGGTTGTTCCTCTGCACTCCACAGCTCCATCTGCCGGTGGGAATTTCCCTCTGCAAGTGCATTGCACCAAGCTGGGTTCTGCCGTTTTCTACGCTTGTGGTGGACTTCCGACGTGTCAGCGCACACCTTGTGCGCTGACCACGGAGATAATTCCGCAATCGTTACACCATCCTAATCCTCCTCAACCCCACCAATCCAGCTCTAGGTGAAGCAGGTGATTTTGGCACTTGGCACTGAGCACTGCAGCTGGACACCGCTATACCACTAGTGCTATAGTGCATGCCCCATGCTAGGGTGATTTGGGGTTCTGGATCCCGCATCACTTCTCGCTCTGAGTTACTACAACTTGGAGAGGGAATAGTATTTAAAGTCGTTGAGAATTTGAGCAGCAGCAGGAAGAGTCATCGCCCAGCTTACCGGTGGTGATATAACAGGTATGTGTACCGGGACCCACAGAACATACTACATGTGCTCCCGTACATGTAGGAACGTGGCCACACTGTAATGGCTCCAGTAGGGTTCACGCCTGCACAGTAGCAGGAAGTCACTTCTACTTGTCTTTTTCCTCCATGCACAAGCAGCTGCATTTCGCTACACAGCTCTACTAACACCGGCACAGTGCAGCCATGCACGTACATAGAGAGAAGTGCAGCCATAAAGAAGAAGAGGGAACAGCCGAGCTGCAGCGGGGTCGAGGTTTATTTATCTCTGACCTGATAACATCACTCTCCCAGGGAATGTGTGGGTGCTCCTGTCCTATGACAGCCTCGTACTCGTATTACTGGGCCTACCTAACCAGCCTAAATCACATGATCATGTATCTTGTACCCTCTCCCTTCCCTAGTGTATTCTACATAATCGTGTTCTCCTTTCCTATGACAGCCTGTATTTGTATTACTGGACCTACCTAACCAGCCCAAATCACATGATCATGTATCTTGTACCCTCTCCCTTCCCTAGTGTATTCTACATGATTGTGTGCTCCTTTCCTATGACAGCCTCGTACTGGTATTACTGGGGCTACCTAACCAGCCCAAATCACATGATCATGTATCTTGTACCCTCTCCCTTCCCTAGTATATTCTACATGATCGTGTGCTCCTTTCCTATGACAGCCTCGTACTTGTATTACTGGGCCTACCTAACCAGCCCAAATCACATGATCATGTATCTTGTACCCTCTCCCTTCCCTAGTGTACTCTACATGATCGTGTGCTCCTTTCCTATGACAGCCTCATACTTGTATTACTGGGCCTACCTAACCAGCCCAAATCACGTGATCCTTTATCTTGTACCCTCTACCTTCCCTAGTGTATTCTACATGATCGTGTGCTCCTTTCCTATGATAGCCTCATACTTGTATTACTGGGCCTACCTAACCAGCCTAAATCACATGATCATGTATCTTGTACCCTCTCCCTTCCCTAGTGTATTCTACATGATCGTGTGCTCCTTTCCTATGACAGCCTCGTACTTGTATTACTGGGCCTACCTAACCAGCCTAAATCACATGATCATGTATCTTGCACCCTCTCCCTTCCCTAGTGTATTCTACATGATCGTGTGCTCCTTTCCTATGACAGCCTCGTACTTGTATTACTGGGCCTACCTAACCAGCCTAAATCGCATGATCATGTATCTTGTACCCTCTCCCTTGCCTAGTGTATTCTACATGATTGTGTGCTCCTTTCCTATGACAGCCTCGTATTTCTATTACTGGACCTACCTAACCAGCCTAAATCACATGATCATGTATCTTGTGCCCACTCCCTTCCCTAGTGTATTGTATATGATCGTGTGCTCCTTTCCTATGTCAGCCTCGTACTTGTATTACTGGACCTACCTAACCAGCCCAAATCACATGATCATGTATCTTGTACCCTCTCTCTTCCCTAGTGTATTCTACATAATCGTGTGCTCCTTTCCTATGTCAGCCTCGTACTTGTATTACTGGACCTACCTAACCAGCCCAAATCACATGATCATGTATCTTGCACCCTCTCTCTTCCCTAGTGTATTCTACATGATCGTGTGCTCCTTTCCTATGACAGCCTCGTACTTATATTACTGGACCTACCTAACCATCCTAAATCACATCATCATGTATCTTGTACCCTCGCCCTTCCCTAGTGTATTCTACATGATTGTGTGCTCCTTTCCTATGACAGCCTCGTACTTGTATTACTGGCCCTACCTAACCAGCCCAAATCACATGATCATGTATCTTGTACCCTCTCCCTTCCCTAGTGTAGTCTACATGATTGTGTTCTCCTTTCCTATGACAGCCTGTACTTGTATTACTGGGCCTACCTAACCAGCCCAAATCACATGATCATGTATCTTGTACCCTCTCCCTTCCCTAGTGTATTCTACATGATTGTGTGCTCCTTTCCTATGACAGCCTCGTACTGGTATTACTGGGGCTACCTAACCAGCCCAAATCACATGATCATTTATCTTGCACTCTCTCCCTTCCCTAGTGTATTCTACATGATCGTGTGCTCCTTTCCTATGACAGCCTCGTATTTCTATTACTGGACCTACCTAACCAGCCTAAATCACATGATCATGTATCTTGTACCCTCTCCCTTCCCTAGTGTATTCTACATGATTGTGTGCTCCTTTCCTATGACAGCCTCGTATTTCTATTACTGGACCTACCTAACCAGCCCAAATCACATGATCATTTATCTTGCACCCTCTCCCTTCCCTAGTGTATTCTACATGATCGTGTGCTCCTTTCCTATGACAGCCTCGTATTTCTATTACTGGACCTACCTAACCAGCCTAAATCACATGATCATGTATCTTGTACCCTCTCCCTTCCCTAGTGTATTCTACATGATTGTGTGCTCCTTTCCTATGACAGCCTTGTATTTCTATTACTGGACCTACCTAACCAGCCCAAATCACATGATCATGTATCTTGTACCCTCTCTCTTCCCTAGTGTATTCTACATAATCGTGTGCTCCTTTCCTATGTCAGCCTCGTACTTGTATTACTGGACCTACCTAACCACCCCAAATCACATGATCATGTATCTTGCACCCTCTCTCCTCCCTAGTGTATTCTACATGATCGTGTGCTCCTTTCCTATGACAGCCTCGTACTTGTATTACTGGGCCTAACTAACCAGCCTAAATCACATGATTATGTATCTTGTACCCTCTCCCTTCCCTAGTGTATTCTACAGGATCCTGTGCTCCTTTCCTATGTCAGCTTTGTTGTACTTGTATTATTGGGCCTACCTAACCAGCCTAAATCACATGATCATGTATCTTGTACCCTCTCTCTTCCCTAGTGTATACTACATGATTGTGTGCTCCTTTCCTATGACAGCCTCGTACTTGTATTACTGGGCCTACCTAACCAGCCCAAATTCCATGATCATGTATCCTGTACCCTCTCCCTTCCCTAGTGTAGTCTACATGATTGTGTGCTCCTTTCCTATGACAGCCTGTACTTGTATTACTGGGCCTACCTAACCAGCCTAAATCACATGATCATGTATCTTGTACCCTCTTCCTTTCCTAGTGTATTCTACATGATTGTGTGCTCCTTTCCTATGACTGCCTCGTACTTGTATTACTGGACCTACCTCACCATCCCAAATCACATGATCATGTATCTTGCACCCTCTCTCTTCCCTAGTGTATTCTACACTAGCTGGATGCCAGGCTTTGCTCGGGTATGTATTTGGCTAGTGTTGGCTCTGCCCACTTTTCCTAACCCTAACACACAATTACTTAATGACCAAGTATGTGAGCTTTGCGGTCTTTGGCATCAATAATTTGCAATGAAATAAAATTAATCTGATTGGATGTGGCTCCACCCCTTTTCTGAATTTGAACCCCAATCACCCAATGGCCAACTGTACCAGGTAAAGATGATTAACAGTGCAAGAATGGCAGCAATTAAATATTCCCCTTAAAAATCAATAGGTGGATTTTGATTGGCTTTTATAGGCTCCACCCACTTTTCTGAATATTAATCCCAGTCACCCAGTGACCAACTGCAAAGTTTGAGAACCCTGCCATTAACAGTGTAAGAATGGCTGCAGTTTACATTTGCACAATGAAATTTGTATTTTTCTCCACCCACTTATTTCCTAACATTGTTCAGGTATGTATTTGGCTGGTGTTGGCTCCGCCTACTATTTCTGACCCTAACACACAATTACTCAATAACCAAGTTTGTGAGCTTTGCGGTCTTTGGCATCAATAATTTGCATTGAGATTAAACAAATCTGATTGGCTGTTTGTGGCTCCACCCCTTTGTCTGAATTTGAACCCCAGTCACCCAATGACCAACTGTACCAGGTTTAAGGCTTGTGCCATTAACAGTGCAAGAATGGTAGCAATTACATATTCCCCTTGAAAATCAATAGGTGAATTTTGATTGGCTTTTGTAGGCTCCACCTACTGAATATTAATTTCAGTCACCCAGTGACCAATTGTGCAAAGTTTAAGAACCCTACCATTAAAAGTGTAAGAATTGCTGTAGTTTACATTTTCTCAGTGAAATTTGCATTTGTCTCCGCCTACTGATGCATTGCCCGGTATGTATTTTGCAGGTGCTGGCTGCGCCCAATTTTCCTAACCCTAACACACAATTAATCAATTACTCAATGACCAAGTTTGTGAGCTTTGCGGTCTCTGGCATCAATAACCTGCATTAAAATGGAACAAATCATAGTGGCTGTTTGTGGCTCCACCCCCTTTTATAAATTTGAACCCCAGTCACCCAATGATCAACTGTACCAGGTTTAAGGCTTGTGCCATTAACAGTGCAAGAATGGCAGCAATGAAATATTCCCCTGAAGAATCAATAGGTAATTTTTGATTGCCTTTTGTAGGCTCCACCCACTTTTCTGAATATTAACTCCAGTCACACAGTAACCAACTGTGCAAAGTTTGAGAACCCTACCATTAACAGTGTAAGAATGGATGCTGTTTACATTAACCCCGTAAAAATTTGTATTTGTCTCTGCCCACTTATAACCCCGTGTTGCCCGCATATGTATTTGGCTGGTGTTGGCTGTGCCCACTTTTCTAACCCTCACACACAATTAATCAATTACTCAATTACCAAGTTTGTGAGCTTTGCGGTCTTTGACATTAATAGTTTGCATTGAGATTAAACAAATCTGATTGGCTGTTTGTGTCTCCACCCCTTTGTCTAAATTTGAACCCCAGTCACCCAATGATTAACTGTACCAGGTTTAAGGCTTGTGCCATTAACAGTGCAAGAATGGCAGCAATGAAATATTCCCTTTGAAAATCAATAGGTGAATTTTGATTGGCTTTTGTAGGCTCCACCCACTTTTCTGAATATTAATTCCAGTCACCCAGTAACCAACTGTGCAAAGTTTGAGAACCCTACAATTAATAGTGTAAGAATGGCTGCAGTTTACATTTTCCCCAGTAAAATTTGAATTTGTCTCCGCCCACTTATGACCCCGCGTTGCCCGCTTATGTATTTGGCTGGTGTTGGCTGTGCCTACTTTCACACACAATTAATCAATTACTCATTTACCAAGTTTGTGAGCTTTGCGGTGTTTGGCATCAATAATTTGCATTGGAATGAAACAAATCTAATTGGCTGTTTATGGCTCCACCCCCTTTCTGAAATTGAACCCCAGTCACCCAATGACCAACTGTACCAGGTTTGAGGCTTGTGCCATTAACAGTGCAAGAATGGCAGCAATGTAAATATTCCCCTTGAAAATCAATAGGTGAATTATGATTGGCTTTTGTAGGCTCCTCCCACCTTTCTGAATATTAATCCCAGTCACCCAACCACCAACTGTGCAAAGTTTGAGAACCCTACCATTAACAGTGTAAGAATGGCTGCAGTTTACATTTTCCAGTGAAATTTGTATTTGTCTCCGCCCCTTTTTGGTTATGGGAATAAAAAGTATCTTATACTTTATCCCAGGTAATGTACTATGTGTGTGCCAAATTTCATTCAAATCCGTTCAGCCATTTTTGCGTGATCGAGTAACAAACATCCAAACATCCGAACATCCGACCTTTCCCATTTATTATATTAGTAGGATGATTGTGTGCTCCTTTCCTATGACAGCCTCGTATTTGTATTACTGGACCTACCTAACCAGCCCAAATCACATGATCATGTATTTTGTACTGTTGCTTTGTATAACTTTGTTATATGTTGTATAACCTTGTTATGTCTGTCATCCTTGTATAATTGTATATATTTATTGTTCAGCGCTGTGTAATATGTTGGTTGCATTTTATAAATACAATCCTACTAATATTATAAATGGGAAAGTTCGGATGTTTGTATGTTTGTTACTTGATCACGCAAAAATGGCTGAACGGATTTGAATGAAATTTGGCACACACATAGTACATAACCTGGAATAACATATAGGATACTTTGTATTCCCATAACCAAAAAGTGGGCGGAGACAAATACAAATCTCACTAGGAAAATGTTGGTTATTGGGTGACTGGGGTTCAAATTCAGAAAAGGGGGTGGGGCCACAAACAGCCAGATTTGTTTCATTCCAATGCAAATTATTGATGTCAAAGACCGCAAAGCTCACAAACTTGGTCATAGAGTAATTGTGTGTTAGGGTTAGAAAAACTGGGCGCAGTCAACACCATCCAAATACATACTTGGGCAATGCCGGGTCAGTGGGCAGAGACAAGTACAAATTTCACTGGGAAAATGTAAACTGCAGCTATTCTTACAATGTTAATTGTAGGGTTCTCAAACTTTGCACAGCTGGTCACTAAGTAACTGGGATTAATATTCAGAAAAGTGGGTGGAGCTTACAAAAGCCAATCAAAATTCACCTATTGATTTTTAAGGGGAATATGTAATTGCTGCCATTCTTGCACTGTTAATGTGCCATGTACCAAGCCTCAAACCTGGTACAGTTGGTCATTGGGTGATTGGGTTCAAATTTAGAAAAGGGGAGGGAGCCACAGACAGTCGATCAGATTTGTTTCATTTCAATGCAAATTATTGATGCCAAAGACCGCAAAGTTCACAAACTTGGTCATTCAGTTAGTGTTAGGGTTAGAAAAAGTGTCTACACCAGCCAAATACATACCTGGGCAACGTCGGGCCATCAGCTAGTAAATAATAATAATGGCAAAGCCCTCATTAGGGCAAATATTGGGAATAGAATTGAAAAGGAAAAGAAAAATGTTTTTTTAAAATCAAAAAATGAAAGTTTAACCCCCCCCCCTTTCCCCCCCTAATATTTCCCTTAACATACATAGCTATTTTGATGATGAATGATAGCATGTATGAGAGCTTTGCTATTAACCGCTAAAGTCAATACAAAATTATGGATGGAGTAAGTTTACGTGTAAATTAATTACACATTAATTGGAAATTTTGTATTATGATTTTGTATCGCAATGGTGAATTACGATGCAAAATTACAATCATGCAAGGTTTGTGCTCATCACTAATTAACAGAGGTTCATCCTCTTTTGAATATATCATGGATTCAAAGCATTAATTTTAAGACCTTTACTTTCTAATGCTGGGAATACATGATGAGATTTTTCAGCAGATTTACTGTCCGGTCGATTTTCTGATCGTTTCTCTGATCGATTTCCATTCATTGCTATGAGAAATTGATCAGAAAAAAGATTGTAAATCAGATCGGACAAGCCAGAAATTATCTATCGAACCATTATGTATTCCCAGAATAAGACTTGCTGCCATCCACTGAATCTGGTCTGCAGATTGGCAGCCGAGTCCTTTGTACCGTCTTTCCTCGAAAATAGTACCTCCTCTGAAAATAAGACCTAGCTTATATTTCAAGCAATCTTGAAATATAAGCCATCCTCTGGATATGAGGCCTAGTTGGCCGCCCAAAGTCCCCCATTTGCTCCCTCCCTCCCTCTGCAGAGTGGCGTGCATTACCGATAAAGCAAAAAAAAAGACTCACCGACTTCCGACGTGCCAGCGGTAACACCTCTCTTCAGCAGTGCCCGGCTTCCTCTCCTTGACAACGGCGGATCTTGTCATGTGATGCACGCACATCCCGACACGTCACATGACGCGCCTGGACGTGCGTGCATCACATGACAAGATCCGCCGTTGTCAAGGAGAAGAAGCCGGGCGCTGCTGAGGAGAGGTGTTACCGCTGGCACGTCGGAAGCCGGTGAGGTTTTTTTTTTTTTTGCTTTATAGGTTACACTCCGCTCGCCACTCTGCAGAGGGAGGGAATGGCTATACTGGCCTGGGGTGCCACCGGGGATGAATGGAACATGCTGGGGGCTGCCACTGACTACATGGGGGACACATCTGACTACCGGGATGGTGGCCACATCTGACTACATGGGTGGCACACCTGACTACATGGGTGGCACACCTGACTACATGGGTGGCACATCTGACTACATGGGTGGCACATTTTACTACATGAGGGGGCACATCTGACTACTGGGACCACATGCAATAGTGTCACCCTCCCTGAAAATAAGCCCTAGCACATCTTTTAGGGGGAAAATTAATATAAGACAGTGTCTTATTTTCGGGGAAACACGGTAATAACGAGGTAATCTGAATGCAGCGTGTCCCACAGTAGTGTTGGGCGAACATCTAGATGTTCGGGTTCGGGCCGAACAGGCCGAACATGGCCGCGATGTTCGGGTGTTCGACCCGAACTCCGAACATAATGGAAGTCAATGGGGACCCGAACTTTCGTGCTTTGTAAAGCCTCCTTACATGCTACATACCCCAAATTTACAGGGTATGTGCACCTTGGGAGTGGGTACAAGAGAAAAAAAAATTTAGCAAAAAGAGCTTATAGTTTTTGAGAAAATCGATTTTAAATTTCAAAGGGAAAACTGTCTTTTAAATGCGCGAAATGTCATTTTTCTTTGCACAGGTAACATGCTTTTTGTCGGCATGCAGTCATAAATGTAATACATATAAGAGGTTCCAGGAAAAGGGACCGGTAACGCTAACCCAGCAGCAGCACACGTGATGGAACAGGAGGAGGGTGGCGCAGGAGGAGAAGGCCACGCTTTGAGACACAACAACCCAGGCCTTGCATGAGGACAAGAAGCGTGTGGATAGCAATTTGCATTTTGTCGCCATGCAGTCATACATGTAATGCAGATGAGAGGTTCTATAAACAGGGACCGGAAACGCTAACCCATCACAGATGTTCATTGTTCATGTTACTTGGTTGGGGTCCGGGAGTGTTGCGTAGTCATTTCCAATCCAGGATTGATTCATTTTAATTTGAGTCAGACGGTCTGCATTTTCTGTGGAGAGGCGGATACGCCGCCGATCTGTGACGATGCCTCCGGCAGCACTGAAACAGCGTTCCGACATAACGCTGGCTGCCGGGCAAGCCAGCACCTCTATTGCGTACATTGCCAGTTTGTGCCAGGTGTCTAGCTTTGATACCCAATAGTTGAAGGGTGCAGATGGATTGTTCAACACAGCTACGCCATCTGACATGTAGTCCTTGACCATCTTCTCCAGGCTATCGGTGTTGGAGGTGGATCTGCACGCTTGCTGTTCTGTGTGCTGCTGCATGGGTGTCAGAAAATTTTCCCACTCCAAGGACACTGCCGATACCATTCCCTTTTGGGCACTAGCTGCGGCTTGTGTTGTTTGCTGCCCTCCTGGTCGTCCTGGGTTTGCGGAAGTCAGTCTCTCGGCGTACAACTGGCTAGAGGAGGGGGAGGATGTCAATCTCCTCTCTAAAGTCTCCACAAGGGCCTGCTGGTATTCTTCCATTTTGACCTGTCTGGCTCTTTCTTCAAGCAGTTTTGGAACATTGTGTTTGTACCGTGGATCCAGAAGGGTATAAACCCAGTAATTGGTGTTGTCCAGAATGCGCACAATGCGTGATCGCGTTCAATGCAGTCCTAGGCCGAAGAGGTCATAGCCTAGGGTCACAAAACCTGTTTATTTGGGCAATTTCAATGGTGGCGAGTCTGACGTACATAAATCGCAGCAATGGCCGTTAGCAACGTCTGAATCTCACGAAATGTCTCATGCAGGTAGAAGACATATTGGTAGACTTGGGCTCCAAAGATGGGGTCCCTACATCTCTGCAAACCAGAGTTACAGGGCTCCAAATTTGGTAAAATCCCCCATAGGCTTTCATTGGGCCTCCTATTTACAGTTCCAAAATCTCACATCTTTTCAAAGGGCAATTACTCAGCAGTGGCAAATTTTCTAGCATTGTAGGGACCCTTAGGGGGAACATGACTAGTGAGTTTCGGGCCCCTAGGCCGAAGAGGTCATAGCCTAGGGTCACAAAAACCTGTTTATTTGGGCTATTTCAATGGTAGTGATGGTGGCGTACATAAATCTCAGCAATGGCCGTTAGCAAAGTCTGAATCTCACGAAATGTCTCATGCAGGTAGAAGACATATTGTTAGACTTGGATTCCAAAGATGGGGTCCCTACATCTCTGCAAACCAGAGTTACAGGGGTCCAAAATTGGTAAAATCCCCCATAGGATCTTATTGCCTCCCTATTTCACTTTCCAAAATCTCACATCTTTTCAAAGGGCAATGGCTCAGCAGTACCAAATTTTCTAGCATTGTAGGGACCCTTAGGGGGAACATGACTGGTGAGTTTCGGGCCCCTAGGCCAAAGAGGTCATAGCCTAGGGTCACAAAAACCTGTTTATTTGGGCTATTTCAATGGTAGTGATGGTGGCGTACATAAATCTCAGCCATGGCCGTTAGCAACGTCTGAATCTCACGAAATGTCTCATGCAGGTAGAAGACATATTGTTAGACTTGGATTCCAAAGATGGGGTCCCTACATCTCTGCAAACCAGAGTTACAGGGGTCCAAAATTGGTAAAATCCCCCATAGGATTTCATTGCCTCCCTACTTCACTTTCCAAAATCTCACATCTTTTCAAAGGGCAATGGCTCAGCAGTACCAAATTTTCTAGCATTGTAGGGACCCTTAGGGGGAACATGACTGGTGAGTTTCGGGCCCCTAGGCCGAAGAGGTCATAGCCTAGGGTCACAAAAACTTGTTTATTTGGGCTATTTCAATGGTAGTGATGGTGACGTACATAAATCGCAGCAATGGCCGTTAGCAAAGTCTGAATCTCACGAAATGTCTCATGCAGGTAGAAGACATATTGTTAGACTTGGATTCCAAAGATGGGGTCCCTACATCTCTGCAAACCAGAGTTACAGGGGTCCAAAATTGGTAAAATCCCCCATAGGATTTCATTGCCTCCCTATTTCACTTTCCAAAATCTCACATCTTTTCAAAGGGCAATGGCTCAGCAGTACCAAATTTTCTAGCATTGTAGGGACCCTTAGGGGGATCATGACTGGTGAGTTTTGCCACTGCTGAGCCATTGCCCTTTGAAATGCTGTGAGATTTTGGAACGGTAAATAGGAGGCCCAATGAAAGCCTATGGGGGATTTTACCAATTTTGGACCCCTGTAACTCTGGTTTGCAGAGATGTAGGGACCCCATCTTTGGAATCCAAGTCTAACAATATGTCTTCTACCTGCATGAGACATTTCGTGAGATTCAGACGTTGCTAACGGCCATGGCTGAGATTTATGTACGCCACCATCACTACCATTGAAATAGCCCAAATAAACAGGTTTTTGTGACCCTAGGCTATGACCTCTTCGGCCTAGGGGCCCGAAACTCACCAGTCGTGTTCCCCCTAAGGGTCCCTACAATGCTAGAAAATTTGGTACTGCTGAGCCATTGCCCTTTGAAAAGATGTGAGATTTTGGAAAGTGAAATAGGGAGGCAATGAAATCCTATGGGGGATTTTACCAATTTTGGACCCCTGTAACTCTGGTTTGCAGAGATGTAGGGACCCCATCTTTGGAATCCAAGTCTAACAATATGTCTTCTACCTGCATGAGACATTTCGTGAGATTCAGACTTTGCTAACGGCCATTGCTGCGATTTATGTACGTCACCATCACTACCATTGAAATAGCCCAAATAAACAGGTTTTTGTGACCCTAGGCTATGACCTCTTTGGCCTAGGGGCCCAAAACTCACCAGTCATGTTCCCCCTAAGGGTCCCTACAATGCTAGAAAATTTGGTACTGCTGAGCCATTGCCCTTTGAAAAGATGTGAGATTTTGGAAAGTGAAATAGGGAGGCAATGAAATCCTATGGGGGATTTTACCAATTTTGGACCCCTGTAACTCTGGTTTGCAGAGATGTAGGGACCCCATCTTTGGAATCCAAGTCTAACAATATGTCTTCTACCTGCATGAGACATTTCGTGAGATTCAGACTTTGCTAACGGCCATTGCTGCGATTTATGTACGTCACCATCACTACCATTGAAATAGCCCAAATAAACAGGTTTTGTGACCCTAGGCTATGACCTCTTTGGCCTAGGACTGCATTGAACGCGACCCACGCATTGTGCGCATTCTGGACAACACCAATTACTGGGTTTATACCCTTCTGGATCCACGGTACAAACACAATGTTCCAAAACTGCTTGAAGAAAGAGCCAGACAGGTCAAAATGGAAGAATACCAGCAGGCCCACAGAACAGCAAGCGTGCAGATCCACCTCCAACACCGATCGCCTGGAGAAGATGGTCAAGGACTACATGTCAGATGGCGTAGCTGTGTTGAACAATCCATCTGCACCCTTCAACTATTGGGTATCGAAGCTAGACACCTGGCACAAACTGGCAATGTACGCAATAGAGGTGCTGGCTTGCCCGGCAGCCAGCGTTATGTCGGAACGCTGTTTCAGTGCTGCCGGAGGCATCGTCACAGATCGGCGGCGTATCCGCCTCTCCACAGAAAATGCAGACCGTCTGACTCAAATTAAAATGAATCAATCCTGGATTGGAAACGACTACGCAACACTCCCGGACCCCAACCAAGTAACATGAACAATGAACATCTGTGATGGGTTAGCGTTTCCGGTCCCTGTTTATTGAACCTCTCATCTGTATTACATTTATGACTGCATGGTGACAAAATGCAAATTGCTATCCGCACGCTTCTTGTCCTCATGCAAGGCCTGGGTTGTTGTGTCTCAAAGCGTGGCCTTCTCCTGCGCCACCCTCCTCCTGTTCCATCACGTGTGCTGCTGCTGGGTTAGCGTTACCGGTCCCTTTTCCTGGAACCTCTTATATGTATTACATTTATGACTGCATGCCGACAAAAAGCATGTTACCTGTGCAAAGAAAACAGACATTTCCCGCATTTAAAAGACAGTTTTCCCTTTGAAACTTTAAAATCGATTTTCTCAAAAACTATAAGCTCTTTTTGCTAATTTTTTTTCCTCTTGTACCCACTCCCAAGGTGCACATACCCTGTAAATTTGGGGTATGTAGCATATAAGGAGGCTTTACAAAGCACGAAAGTTCGGGTCCCCATTGACTTCCATTATGTTCGGAGTTCGGCCCGAACCCGAACATCTAGATGTTCGCCCAACACTACACGTGACCCGTTCGGCCAATCACAGCGCTAGCCGAACGTTCGGGCAACGTTCGGCCATGCACTCTTAGTTCGGCCGAACACCATCAGGTGTTCGGCCGAACCCGAACATCACCCGAACAGGGTGATGTTCTGCAGAACCCGAACAGTGGCGAACACTGTTCGCCCAACACTATCCCACAGTACCTCCTGTCTGACAAGTTCACTGACAGAGTTCCTTTTGAATAATGAAGAACAGTGGACTAGGACGTACAGTAACTCTTGGTGCATGCCCAGTGCCCACTCAGATCTCTAAAACAGATATCCTTTCCCATGTTTCACTTTTGCTGTTGAGCCCTCGTAAACAGATTTCATGGCCTGCAAACACTTTTCAATGACTCCTTTTCATAGTAGACTTTAGTATATAACTTCTCATGGTGAGTGGTCAAAAGACTTCTCCAATATCACAAAAGTAGAATATCAGCTTTCGTTTCCCACCAGAATCGTTTTCTGTACTGCACAATGGCCTCAATTTGCTAAGCTTATCTCCTGTCTTTAATAACTCTTCTGAGCTGTTTCTACAGTTATGACCATGGTGATAACTGTAGAAACAGCTCAGAAGAGTTATTAAAGACAGGAGATAAGCTTAGTGAACTGAGGTCATTGACACCCCTGCCTCTGCTCCCTCCCCCTTCCCCCATGTGACCACAATGATTATGATGATGAAATTCTGACTGAACATGATGAAGATGATACATGCTGCCCATCTATCCTGCAGGAGCACGGAGCTGCAAGGAACTGCGGGATGGCGGTGTGGTTCTGTCCAACTGGTACACCATATATCCAGATGGGACAAGGCCTCTGAAGGTTCTGTGTGACATGCACACTGATGGAGGAGGATGGATAGTAAGTGACAAGACAATACCTTTACCTTTTACCTTTTTTTTTGTATAGCGCTTTTCTCCTGTCGGACTCAAAGCGCTTGCGAGGCAGCCACTAGAGCGCACTCAGTAGACAGTAGCAGTGTTAGGGAGTCTTGCCCAAAGAGCTCCTTACTGAATTACTGGCTTACTGAACAGGCAGAGCCGAGATTCGAACCCAGGTCTCCTGTGTCAGAGGCAGAGCCCTTAACCAGTATACCATCCAGCCACTACAAAGACAAGACAAATAACATTTATATCGCAAAAAATCAATTAGTGTTGCACCAACACCACTAAGCTGCTAGTCTGTTAAGGGATCCCTAATTCCTTTGTAATATTGTCCAAGTAAATAAATAAATGACAAACTGCGCTAAGAAAATTGGCTTTAATCAAATAATTAAAAGGTATTAATATTAAAAATTGATCAGTGATCAAAAGTTGATGGCCTCAAAAATTGTGTATATGCATATACAATGTGCTAAAACGTCCATAAAAACAAATAAAAATCAATTCATGAAGACCCATTTCGGATCTAAGGTGCAAGAGCTGACTAAGTTTTGCTGTGCAATAAAATATTCACAGTGTGCTTCTTGAGTCCAAGATGTAGTTTCGTTGCATATGCTTATAGTGGAACTCAATTGAACGTTATTAGTTGGTTCTATAAGTATGACCCCGATTGGGAGTATTGGCTTGCTGGAGGAAACAAATATTAATGCATCCCCATAGGAATCTCTCAAATGATACAAGAGCACACAGTGCCTGTTGTCATACGTCTCACCCTTCCGGATCCGTGATGCGTGTTGGAGTGCTGTTGCGGGGAGCCGCTCAATCTCACCTGCCCCGGCCGGTGGCTGGGTGAGAGAGTCTAGACAGGTGCTGACGTCGGGCTGTGTTAGCCCGGCTCCCTTGCTGGCGAAGGTGGTGCGGGCTGGGACACTTGGCTGGAGATGGAATTTCCGTATAGTCCGGCGGTGCTAGCAGCCGCCAGCCGCGTAGCTTGGCCACGCCTCCTTCCCCTCTAGTTTGTGACGTCACACTTGCAGCCACTGCTGACGTTTCGGGAGGAACGCCTCCCTTTCTCAAAGCTAGGCTGCAGAGGGGAATCAGAGGCTCTCTTATGAAGCTTTGCCCGCCTCCTCCATTGCTATTCTTAATCAAACGCATATAGGTTCAAATCTTTGTTTAATCCATGTGGTATCATGGAATTAAGATTGAATATCCACATAGTCTCTCTCCGGGACATTTCTAATAGGTAGTCCCCACCTCTCCAAGGTCTGTTAACTTGCTCTATTGCGCAGTATTTCGTTCCCTTAAAGGAACATCCGTGTGCTAACTTGTGTTCTGAAAGAGGATGTTTTCTATTTCCTTTTGTAATATTAGTGCAGTGCTCACTAAGTCTTTCCTTTAGAGCACGTTTTGTTCTTCCTACATAATGTTTTTGGCAGGGGCAAGTTAGCACATATATGACTCCCTTTGTGTCACAATTGGTGACATCTTTGATCTTAAAAATTTCTTTGTTTACCATTGCTGTAATTTCGTGAACCCTTTCCACAGGTGAACTAGACTCCCGACACGCCCTGCAGAATCCGCATTTCTTAAAGTAAGCATTCTTCTTCTTAATTCTGGTTGATCTTATAGTGGGCGCTAGTATGTTGCCTAAATTTTTTGTTCTCTTAAAGATCATTCTGGGATTCTCTGGCAGAATCGAGGTGAGCATAGGATCCTCCCGTAGCAGGTGCCAATACTTCCCTACTATAGTCCTGACTTTTGGGGCCTGTGATGAGTATTGCATTATTAAATTGGGTTGTTGACTAATTGGATCAGATCGTTTATCTTTAGCTTGTAGTAGTCTACTTCTCTCTGTATTTTTGGCCCTTTCTCTAGCCTCCCCAATCAATTCCTCAGAATAACCTTTGGATTCAAATCTATCTTGTAGAATCTCTGCTTCCGCATCAAAATCTGACATCCTAGAGCAATTTCTCCTAAGCCTTAGAAATTGGCCACCTGGAATGTTCATGAGCCATCTAAAATGGTGACAACTGTCCACATTAATAAAACTGTTGGTATCCACTGGTTTCAAATAGGTTTTAGTTAATAATTGCCCTTCTTCCTTATAGATTGTCAGATCTAAAAAATGGACTGATTGCTGACTAAATTTCAAATTATAACTGTTATCATTCATCCACCTAATGAAAGTGTCCAGGCTGGATTTACTACCTCGCCATATTAAAAATGCGTCGTCTATAAATCTCCTCCAGAGCACCAGGGAGGACCCGGGGCCCTCTGGGCCATGTAGGTGGAAGTGTTCCCAGTGGGACATATATAGGTTTGCAAAAGAGGGAGCAAACCGTGTCCCCATCGCCGTCCCGGTGCTCTGGAGGAAATACTGGCCCTTATAGTTAAAATAATTGTGCTGTAGGATGAAGCGTATGCTCTCCAGAACAAAGTGAATCTGGCCTTCGATTAAACACTGCGCTTCCTGCATAAAAAATCGAACTGCTTCAATCCCCTTCTCGTGAGGGATCACAGTATACAAGGAACTCACATCAACCGTGCAGAGCCAATCTCCATCCTCCCAGGTGTAATTGTCGAGTATCCTCAAAAAATGGCCTGTGACCAAAGTTATATTAAAGACACAGGCCATTTTTTGAGGATACTCGACAATCTTAATTCCATGATACCACATGAATTAAACAAAGATTTGAACCTATATGCGTTTGATTAAGAATAGCAATGGAGGAGGCGGGCAAAGCTTCATAAGAGAGCCTCTGATTCCCCTCTGCCGCCTAGCTTTGAGAAAGGGAGGCGTTCCTCCCGAAACGTCAGCAGTGGCTGCAAGTGTGACATCACAAACTAGAGGGGAAGGAGGCGTGGCCAAGCTACGCGGCTGCTAGCACCGCTGGACTATACGGAAATTCCATCTCCAGCCAAGTGTCCCAGCCCGCACCACCTTCGCCAGCAAGGGAGCCGGGCTAACACAGCCCGACGTCAGCACCCGTCTAGACTCTCTCACCCAGCCACCGGCCGGGGCAGGTGAGATTGAGCGGCTCCCCGCAACAGCACTCCAACACGCATCACGGATCCGGAAGGGTGAGACGTATGACAACAGGCACTGTGTGCTCTTGTATCATTTGAGAGATTCCTATAGGGATGCATTAATATTTGTTTCCTCCAGCAAGCCAATACTCCCAATCGGGGTCATACTTATAGAACCAACTAATAACGTTCAATTGAGTTCCACTATAAGCATATGCAACGAAACTACATCCTGGACTCAAGAAGCACACTGTGAATATTTTATTGCACAGCAAAACTTAGTCAGCTCTTGCACCTTAGATCCGAAACGGGTCTTCATGAATTGATTTTTATTTGTTTTTATGGACGTTTTAGCACATTGTATATGCATATACACAATTTTTGAGGCCATCAACTTTTGATCACTGATCAATTTTTAATATTAATACCTTTTAATTATTCGATTAAAGCCAATTTTCTTAGCGCAGTTTGTCATTTATTTATTTAATTGAACATTTATATCGCGCTTTTCTCCTGGCGGACTCAAAGCGCCAGAGCAGCAGCCACTAGGGCACGCTCTATAGGCAGTAGCAGTGTCAGGGAGACTTGCCTAAGGTCTCCTACTGAATAGGTGCTGGCTTGCTGAACAGGCAGAGCCGAGATTCGAACCCAGGTCTCCTGCATCAGAGGCAGAGCCCTTAACCATTACACCATCCAGGCACTTTACACCATCCAGCCAAGTGGGGGAGACAGATAAATACGTGGAGACAAAGGAATATGAGACTTGTATGTGGAAGTGAAAAACGTGGTCCTAAGGACAGACCCTTTAATAGCAGGCATGGTCGGAATAGCCAATTTCCGATTTCATGGTAATTCCGCATACCGCCGCTACCGAAATTCCGCTACCGTTTCATTCCGAGGGAACTCCTGAGCCGTTCCGCGGAATTCCGAGGTACACGGAATTCCGTCAGAAAATCTCTCTTCCTCCTCCATCCATCCATCCATCCATCCTCTTATATCATCCAGTAGGGAATTGCAGATTTTCAAAACAGCTTATATACCATAGCTGGGATTTGAACCCAGGATGCAGTGTGTAGTAGGTATCTGTCTTAACCTCTAGACCATGAACCACACTACATGGTAAAGCTATCCTAGCATAAACCATACTACCATTATGAGCAATGCAATAGAAAAAGTAGTATGATTAAGGATCAGTACTTTTTGAAAAGCATGCTTATATACCATAGCTGGGATTTGAACCCAGTATGCAGTGTGTAGTAGGTATCTGTCTTAACCTCTAGACCATGAACCACACTACATGGTAAAACTATCCTAGCATAAACCATACTACCATTATGATCAATGCAATAGAAAAAGTAGTATGATTAAGGATCAGTACTAGAGGTTAAGACAGATACCTACTAGCTACTACACACTGCATCCTGGGTTCAAATCCCAGCTATGGTATATAAGCATGCTTTTCAAAAAGTACTGATCCTTAATCATACTACTTTTTCTATTGCATTGATCATAATGGTAGTATTGTTTATGCTAGGATAGCTTTACCATGTAGTGTGGTTCATGGTCTAGAGGGTAACACAGAGAGAGAGAGAGAGAGAGAGAGAGAGAGAGAGAGAGAGAGAGAGAGAGAGAGAGAGAGAGAGAGAGAGAGAGAGAGAGAGAGAGAGAGAGAGAGAGAGAGAGAGAGAGATAGGCTCAATATGCCCCCACCAGCTCAAAACACAGCACAGCTGGGAAGGCCACAGCCACTTGTGTGTCTAATGCTTCTACACTTTCCCTGAATCATACACAGCTATTCCTAAGCTCTCCCTGGTAGTGGTGCTCGGATACCTCTTTTTGATATCTGGGTTGTTCCAGATCCAGATAGCAAAACATCTAAATAAATCCAGATATCTGGATACCTCTTTTTGATATCTGGGTTGTTCCAGATCCAGATAGTAAAAAATCTGGATAAATCCAGATATCTGGATTTGAACTGAAATGGCTGTAAATTAACATCAGGAGGTTCCAGACAGCGGTCCTGTAGCCCACATTGTGTCCAATGCACAACTGGGACTTCACAGTTTTCAGCCCAGACATCTCAAAAAAATGAAACAGTTTTTTTTTTCAACAAAATACAGCTATTGTAGTGGCGTAATAGCTGGTGACAGTGGCAGACTGGCAGCAGACAGGGGCGTAGCAATAGGGGGTGCAGAGGTAGCGACCGCATCAGGGCCCTTGGGCCAAAGGGGCCCCAAAGGGCCCTCCCTCAACTACAGTATTAGCTCTCTATTGGTCCTGTGCTCGTAATAATCACTTCTATAGATACTTTGCATAGTGGTAATTGTTAACAAACTGTTCCCCATCCCCTTCTTGTACCTCTGACACTGTAGTTGCCATTGGCAGGGATTGCTATGTATAGAGTGCTTGGGGGGTAATCAGTAACAAGCTGCTCCCCATCCCCTTCTTGCTCCTCTGACACTGTAGTGTCCATTGGCAGGTTTTGGTGCGCCGTATCAATTGTTATGTATAGAGTGCTTTAGGGCCCCATTGTGAAACTTGCATCGGAGCCCACAGCTCCTTAGCTACGCTACTGGTGGCAGAAGATTTGTTCTGTGTGGTGGTCAGAGATCTCTGTTGTAGAGCTGGTGGTGGCCTGCTCATCCACCATCAGCTCCATCACAGGCTCGTCATCTTTCTCCTCCAATGTGCGCCGACAACCCTGCTGGAAAATGGCCGCTACACGCTGCTGCACCTCTACAGTGTGACTCCCCCTAACAGCTGGGCGCCCAGTGCTTCCACCGCCAGTGGCTAATGGCGGAATGGAAACTGACACCGACGGTGGCGGCAATGCTTCGCCTCTTGCCCTTGGTTTTCATGATGCCCCTCCACAGGCTGCCAGTGCCAGCAGACATAGTACAACTTTATATGTGTCCAAATGAAGTGGCGTACTTGTACTTTATTCAAATCAGTAGCAGCAGCAGAACTTCAACTAACGGAGTGACAGCAGAGTAGCACACACTGACACACTAACTGTCTGTCTATCTGTCACACTGTAACAGCACTGCAAATAAAGTAAGCTAACTCAATGCAAATTAACTATATATAACTGGTAGTAGTAGACTAGTTGTAGTAGTACTAGTAGAACTTCAACTGACGGAGTGACAGAAGCACACACTAACTGTCTATCTGTCACACACTGACTGACTCTAACAGCAGCACTGCAGTAACTATCCTACTAATATAATAAATGGGAAAGTTCGGATGTTTGGATGTTTGTTACTCGATCACGCAAAAATGGCTGAACGGATTTGAATGACATTTGGCACACACATAGTACATTACCTGGAATAACGTATAGGATACTTTTTATTCCCATAACCAAAAAGAGACAAATACAAATTTCACTGGAAAATGTAAACTGCAGCCATTCTTACACTGTTAATGGCAGGGTTCTCAAACTTTGCACAGTTGGTCGCTGGGTGACTGGGATTAATATTCAGAAAGGTGGGAGGAGCCTACAAAAGCCTACAAAAGCCAATCATAATTCACCTATTGATTTTCAAGGGGAATATTTACATTGCTGTCATTCTTGCACTGATAATGGCACAAGCCTCAAACCTGGTATAGTTGATCAGTGGGTGACTGGGGTTCAATTTGAGAAAGGGGGGTGGAGCCACAAACAGCCAATCAGATTTGTTTCATTTCAATGCAAATTATTGATGCCAAACACTGCAAAGCTCACAAACGTGGTAATTGAGTAATTAATTAATTGTGTGGGAGGGTTAGAGAAGTAGGCACAGCCAACACCAGCCAAATACATAAGCGGGCAACACAAACTTGGTCATTAAGTAATTGTGTGTTAGGATTAGGAAAAGTGGGCAGAGCCAACACTAGCCAAATACATACCCAGGCAACGCCGGGCGTCCAGCTAGTCTGTAATAAATGAAGCACATGAACACATTAGTAGTATTCTCTCTAACAACTAACTACACACAATATAAGACTAGTAGTAGTACAGTAATCTAATCCCTAAGGCCTAGCCTGTGCACACAGCAGGCCCTAACCTAGCCTAGCAGCTGCAGCACTGAGTCTGACTGTCACACTCACTAAAATCAAAATACAAGCTAGCTAACTAAAAAACAATAAAATACTGGTGTAGTACAGGTGTTTAGGAGCAAAAACGCTAGGTTTAACTAAATAATACAGCATTTGCTTAGCCAACAGCACTGGAGATGTCTCTCAGTGAGCAGACACAAGCAAGGACGAGATTCTCATCATAGCGCCCGCCTTATATACTGGAGGGGCTGGCCAGAGTTCCCCTCTGTGATTGGTTGCTAGGGCTTCAGCTGGGAGCCCTTCGATTGGCTCAATGACGTCATCTTCGTGATTACGCTATCCAGATCCGGGTACCCGAACTAGGTATCTGAGTTAGCTCGGACAGTGCATTCTGGATTTATCCAGGTATCTGGAATCCGTATCCGGGTTCGGATACCAGAAAAAAGTTCGGATATCTGGATAGTTCGGGTATCTGGAATCTGGATGAGCATCACTGCTCCCTGGCTCTGGCTGGTAAGCAGGATCAAACAGGAATGAAGCAACCCCTCTTTCCACCCCTCTATTTATCTGCTTGTGGTGGGATCCTCACCAGTTGGCTCCTGGACCTTGCAGTGCATCCTGGGAGCAAATGATTCACTCCTGCACTTTCCATGCTTCACACCCAAATCTGGCACCATTATAACCTCTTGTGATTTTGCTGGTTTGGTGAAAACATGACCACATTTCTTTCTTGCAGAAATCCATGCAGAGCAAGAAAGGCCCAATTCGCTGTGAGATTAAACACACTCCCAACATGGCACAGTCCCAGGTGAAACTGGGATGGTTGGGAGGAATGCTACAAATGTCCATATGTATAATATGGACATTTGTAGCATTCCTCCCAACCATCCCAGTTGGTTACAATCCCACAACCGCATGAGGATAGCTCTGGGTTTTCTGCATATGGCCACACACAAAGCACTCCCTGGTCTGGACTCCTGGGATTATTAGTGGTCAGGGTCTCTAGAGCACACCAGGGAGTGGCCACCTTCAATGACTTATCCCAGGAGAACTCAGCTGAAGACCTCTCTCCTCTCTCCCAGGTGTTCCAGAGACGTGCTGATGGCTCGGTGGACTTTTACCGGGGATGGGAAGACTACAAAAGAGGGTTTGGCAGCCAGCTGAGTGAGTTCTGGTTGGGTAATGACAATATTCACCAACTCACAGCCACAGGTAAACCCCACATAGAGATAAACTTATTTATTTTATGGTCAGAATTGCTTTCTTCACATTGGCAGTTCAATCAATATTCTTTCCTCAGGTTCCTATCAGCTGCGGGTGGATTTGGAGGATTTTGACAAAAACAGGACTTATGCCACATATAGCGGATTTAAGCTGGAAGATGAGGGAAATCTTTACCGTCTGCGGTTCAGCAATTTCACAGGAGGCACCGCAGGTAGAATATTCTGCCTTATATTTGTATTATGTTGCCATCATACTCTAAATGCATCTTCCTGTGTCTTCTCCAGTATTTTTCCCAGGTCCAGCATCACTTTGTCCACTTTGCGCCTAGACCTGTTTTCCCAATATCTACTAGAGCAGTCTTGACATTTTAACTATGCCCCTATTTAATCAGCAATACCTTTTTCACTACTTATGAACGGAAGCAGGATATTTGTTTGCCCAGCAGCTAATGGATAATTTGGGCACCCCATAGGCCCTAATACAATATCGACTATTAGGCACCCAAAGCAGAAAATGTGGGTGCACAGTAATTATTGCTATCAAATGACAGTGTTACAGTTTTTGAAATGTTTTATTGTTTTGAAAAGTAGGATGTAATAGTTTTTAAGATTTTTAATATTTTGTATTTACAGATTATTCATTTTTGAAAATTATTGTTTTGAAATGTATCAATTTGAACATTGTAAGGATAGAAAGGGGGGTTTTAGTGTTAGGCATCAGGGAGGGGGTTTTAGGGTTAGGCATAGGGGAGGGGGGTTTTAGGGTTATGCGTTAAGTAGGGAGATTTTAGGGTTCGTAGTCAGGAAGGGGTTTAGGGTTAGGCATCAGAGGGGGGAAGGTTCTGTGTGAGAGTTGGGTTAGGTTATAGTAAAGTTATGTTATAGTAAAATATATATAATATATACAAACATTTTATTATAATAATGTACACTATTTACAATTTAAAAATGAAGAATATTGGAAGATAGCAATGATAATTTTATTTATGAATATGGGTGCCCATTTTTCCTTGCGCCCCTTTTTCATGCATGCCTTATGAAACCTTAGTGATATGTACATCTATATATATATATATTTTTGGAACACACTAGATTTTCTTAGGGTGATTAAAGGGACCCTGAGCAGAAGCCCTGGATGCCCTGTGTACGCATTTAGGCATACCCACATATAATTAGTTTTGCCCATACACTCACCCTGCCTCGTTTCAAGCTCTGTGCCTCCCGGTTCTGCTTCAGTTTCAAATTACATAACAATGGCGACTCTGCCAAAAGTCACGCTGTGACCTGTTAGCTTAAAACGGGGCAGGGTGACTGTATGGGCATAACTAATTATACCTGGGTATTCCTAAATGCATACCCAGGGCTACTGCTCAGGGTCTCTATATCCCATTATTAGTGTTGGGCGAACAGTGTTCGCCACTGTTCGGGTTCTGCAGAACATCACCCTGTTCGGGTGATGTTCGAGTTCGACCGAACACCTAATGGTGTTCGGCCAAACCGTTCGGCCATATGGCCGAACTAAGAGCGCATTGCCGAAAGTTCCCCGAACGTTCGGCTAGCGCTGTGATTGGCCGAACGGGTCACGTGGTTCGGACCCGAACGCGCTCTGATTGGCCGAACGGGTCACGTGGTTCGGGTAAATAAATACCCGATCCACGTCATTTCTCCGCCATTTGTCTGTGGGTTTAGTTTTGGGTAGGCAGGCAGGGTAGTTCTCTCTCCAGCCAGGCTAGCCAGGGCCCCCCCAGTCATTGTGTCGCTGCTGGGAACAGTAGTACACCGCTCACCCACACTATATAGCATTGTGTTTACTGCCACTCTGTGTACACCGCTCACCCACCACTGTATAGCATTGTGCTCTGTGTCGCTGCTGGGAATAGTAGTACAGCGCTCACCCACCACTGTATAGCATTGTGCTCTGTGTCGCTGCTGGGAACAGTAGTACACCGCTCACCCACCACTGTATAGCATTGTGCTCTGTGTCGCTGCTGGGAATAGTAGTACACCGCTCACCCACCACTGTATGGCATTGTGCTCTGTGTCGCTGCTGGGAACAGTAGTACACCGCTCACCCACCACTGTATAGCATTGTGCTCTGTGTCACTGCTGGGAACAGTAGTACACCGCTCACCCACCACTGTATAGCATTGTGCTCTGTGTCGCTGCTGGGAATAGTAGTACACCGCTCACCCACCACTGTATAGCATTGTGCTCTGTGTCGCTGCTGGGAACAGTAGTACACTGCTCACCCACCACTGTATAACATTGTGCTCTGTGTCGCTGCTGGGAATAGTAGTACACCGCTCACCCACCACTGTATAGCATTGTGCTCTGTGTCACTGCTGGGAACAGTAGTACACTGCTCACCCACCACTGTATAGCATTGTGCTCTGTGTCGCTGCTGGCAATAGTGGTACACCGCTCACCCGCCACTGTATAGCATTTCTGTACTGCCACTGTACTGCTGCCAGTCAGCGTGTACTTTAAAGATAAGTGAAATGAAGAAGAAATCCTGTAAAAGAGGGAGGGGCATGGGAAGAGGTGTTTCCCCTGACGGTTCACGTACAGGCCACAGGGGAGCACCGAAGAAAACCCACTCAATACCGCCCATGTTGTCCAGCAAATCAACCCTCAAAAATCCAAAAGAACAGGACCAGATAATTAATTGGATGACCTCTCAAGCGTCCAGCAGTGGGTTAAGCAGCACCAGCAGATCACGCACGAGGTCCGAGTCCTCAGCCAGTTACAAGGAGCCAGTGGGCACAAAGCTGACACAACCGGCAGCGACACCACGCACACAACTGCCAAATAACCAGTCCGAAGAATTTCCTCAGGACACAATGGGGTATTCGCAGGAGCTATTCCCAGCCCAACAAACTTCCACCTTTCAAAGGTCAATGGAACAGCCAGAAATGTTGTGCCCGGATTCACAACCATTTAGTGTGGGAAATGCACCGCGCACTGAAATGCAAGGCGAGTCCGAGGACTTTGAAACCCAAATCCCAGAGCAAGTTTGGCAGGAGGGGTTTCAATTGCAGGAGGTCAGCTGAGAAGATCTGGAAGACGACATTGGAGTGAGCTGCGCAGAGGTTGTTCTGGGGAGCTCTACTCCACGGCGGCGGCCCACAATCACATATGACGAGTTTAAGGAGATGGAAGAGGAGGGTTTGGACAATGTGGACACAGACCCAGATTTTGTATGTGAAGGAGAACATCGCGGTCGTAGCAGCACAGATGAGTCTGTTGAAGAACCCACTGCTGCACGAGTTCGCCTTGTGCCACAAGGTAGGCGGCGCAACATTTCAGGCACCAAAAGCGTGGAAGTTCAAGTGAGACTCAAAAGAGGTACAAACAGAAATCGCCAGCAAGGCAGGTGCTCCAAAGTCTGGCCTTTCTTTGAAGACTGCAGTGAGGATGGTACCATGGTGATTTGCAAGGTGTGCAAGACCCGCCTGAGCAGGGGGAAAAATATTAACAACCTCTCCACCACCAGCATGACCCGCCACATGGTATCCAAACATCCCACTCTGTGGGCAAACGCGGCAGGACTAGGTACCAGCAACACTGCCTCCCTTGAGGTCACCAGACTCACCACCAGACCCTCCTCAGCAGCAGCAGTAGCCCAGCCATTGCATGGTTCACAACAACATTCACAAACATCAGACGACACTGACACTGTCACTTTCCGGAATAGTGCTCTTGAGGTCTCCCAGTCTTCATCAAACACAACAACCAACAGCCCTTCAGTGTGCAGCCCTACGGTTCAGTTTTCTGTCTCGGAGATGTTTGAGCGCAAGAGGAAATTGCCAGCAAATGACCCCCGGGCCGTGGCACTAACAGCCAGCATAGCCAAGCTTCTGGCCTGCGAAATGCTGCCATATCGAGTGGTGGAGACAAACAGCTTCAAGGGCATGATGTCAGTGGCCATCCCACGTTACGTGGTTCCAAACCGCTACCACTTTGCGCGCTCTGCAGTGCCTGAGTTGCATGAGCACGTGGTCAGCAAAATAACCCGAAGCTTGAAGAATGCCGTTGCCTGCAAGGTTCAGCTCACCACTGACACCTGGACGAGTGCGTTTGGCCTGGGTCGATACATCTCCCTTACCGCGCACTGGGTGAACCTTGTGGAGCCTGGCAGTGATTCCTCAACTGCTACGGCTCCACTGCTAATTGCCCACACCGCAAACAGCTGCACCACCGTCCCTCCCACTGGATAACAACAGCAGCACCTACCTCTCTGACTCCTTCTCCTTTAACGCATCTCAAAGCTGTACCTCATCCGGAAATGCTAACCCAGCAGCAGTAGGATCGTGGAAGCAGTGCAGCACAGCTGTTGGCATGCGTCAGCAAGCGTTGCTGAAGCTGATCTGCCTTGGGGATAAGCAGCACACAGGGGAGGAAATTTGGAGGGAAATAAAGGAACAGACGGATTTGTGGCTGGCACCGCTGGACCTGAAACTGGGCATGGTTGTGTGTGATAATGGGAGTAATCTCATTCGCGCTTTAAGGTTGGCTAAGCTGACACACATCCCTTGCCTGGCGCACATGATGAACCTAGTAGTTCAGCGGTTCCTGAGGACATACCCAGGCGTGGCCGATCTTCTGTTGAAGGTGCGACGAGTGGCCAAACATTGTAGAAATTCCAGTACTGCTTCGGGGGCACTCGCCAAGATGCAGGAGCGCTTCAATCTCCACCACCATCGCTTGCTGTGTGATGTCCCTACGCGCTGGAATTCTACGCTGCACATGCTAGCCCGCTTTTGCGAGCAGAAGAGTGCAGTGGTCCAGTACATGACGGCGCAGTACCGAGGCGCATCCGGACAGCTGCCAAGCTTCTGTGGATCCGATTGGGCCAACATGTTGGACCTCTGCCAAGTCCTTCAAAATTTTGAGCTATTCACGTTGCTTGTGAACAGTGGCAACTCTTCAGTCAGCATTACCATACCACTGCTGTGTTTACTGAAGAAGTCAATGTTGAAAATCAAGGAAACAGCTGTCATGATGCAACTGGGGGAATCTGAAGGAGAAAACGATCAGCGTGATGATACCAACATCAGGCCATCTGCTTTAGGAAACGCTGGCCCCAGCAGCTATGACGAAGAAGAGGAGGAGGAACAGCTGGAGTTGGAGCAGGAATTTCATGCCACCACTGACGAGGGCCAGAGCGGTGCACGTTGGACTTCCACAATTCAGCGCGAATGGTCAGCAGAAGCAGACCAGGAAGAAGGTGACGACTATGATGCATCACAACTATTACAACGCTCACAAGAGGATGATGAGGATTCTGGCAGGACTCTGGCACACATGGCTCAATTCATGCTAGACTGCATTGAACGCGACCCACGCATTGTGCGCATTCTGGACAACACCAATTACTGGGTTTATACCCTTCTGGATCCACGGTACAAACACAATGTTCCAAAACTGCTTGAAGAAAGAGTCAGACAGGTCAAAATGGAAGAATACCAGCAGGCCCTTGTGGAGACTTTAGAGAGGAGATTGACATCCTCCCCCTCCTCTAGCCAGTTGTACGCCAACAGACTGACTTCCGCAAACCCAGGACGACCAGGAGGGCAGCAAACAACACAAGCCGCAGCTAGTGCCCAAAAGGGAATGGTATCGGCAGTTTCCTTGGAGTGGGAAAATTTTCGGACACCCATGCAGCAGCCCACAGAACAGCAAGCGTGCAGATCCACCTCCAACACCGATCGCCTGGAGAAGATGGTCAAGGACTACATGTCAGATGGCGTAGCTGTGTTGAACAATCCATCTGCACCCTTCAACTATTGGGTATCGAAGCTAGACACCTGGCACAAACTGACAATGTACACAATAGAGGTGCTGGCTTGCCCAGCAGCCAGCGTTATGTCGGAACGCTGTTTCAGTGCTACCAGAGGCATCGTCACAGATTGGCGTATCCGCCTCTCCACAGAAAATGCAGACCGTCTGACTCAAATTAAAATGAATCAATCCTGGATTGGAAACGACTACGCAACACTCCCGGACCCCAACCAAGTAACATGAACAATGAACATCTGTGATGGGTTAGCGTTTCCGGTCCCTGTTTATTGAACCTCTCATCTGTATTACATTTATGACTGCATGGCGACAAAATGCATTGCTATCCGCACGCTTCTTGTCCTCATGCAAGGCCTGGGTTGCGCCTGAAAGCGTGGCCTTCTCCTCCTGCACCTCCTCCTGTTCCATCACGTGTGCTGCTGCTGGGTTAGCGTTGCCGGTCCCTTTTTACGGAACCTCTTATCTGTATTACATTTATGACTGCATGGCGACAAAATGCATTGCTATCCGCACGCTTCTTGTCCTCATGCAAGGCCTGGGTTGTTGTGTCTCAAAGCGTGGCCTTCTCCTCCTGCGCCGCCCTTCTCCTGTTCCATCACGTGTGCTGCTGCTGGGTTAGCGTTACCGGTCCCTTTTCCTGGAACCTCTTATCTGTATTACATTTATGACTGCATGGCGACAAAAAGCATTGCTTTATCCGCACGCTATTTGTCCTCATGCAAGGCCTGGGATGTTGTGTCTCAAAAAGCGTGGCCTTCTCCTCCTGCGCCTCCTCCTGTTCCATCACGTGTTCTGCTGCTTGTGCTGGGTTAGCGTTACCGGTCCCTTTTCCTGGAACCTCTTCTCTGTATTACATTTATCACTGCATGCCGACAAAAAGCATGTTACCTGTGCAAAGAAAAATGACATTTTCCGCATTTAAAATTTTCCTTTGAAACTTTACAATCAATTTTCTCAAAAACTATAAGCTCTTTTTCAAATATTTTTTTTCCTCTTGTACCCACTCCCAAGGTGCACGTACTCTGCAAATTTGGGGTATGTAGCATGTAAGGAAGCTTTACAAAGCACGAAAGTTCGGGTCCCCATTGACTTCCATTATGTTCGGAGTTCGGCGCGAACACCCGAACATCGCGGTCATGTTCGGCGAACGTTCGCGAACCCGAACATCCAGGTGTTCGCCCAACACTACCCATTATCAGCTCATTTGAAAGCTGCTGGTGCATTCTAAACCTCCAGTGGCAAATCTGGTTTGGCTGCCTACTGCAGGTGGCAGAGAGCGGTTACATTTATCTGCTCCGGACAGCTTTCTCTCTTCCTCCACCGGCGGCTCAGAACTTCGGCAGGTCTTCTGCATCCCGATCATATCCGATCACATGATATGACATGCTGCACACTCTGCATACCCTGCCGAGCCTTCCAGGCAGCAGGAAAAATTTGGTCCTGCAGCCAAATAAGGTTTTACTTTGCTAAAAGGCTAATTGAAAAAATATCTGTTTTCACTAATTTCATCAATTTCAGTTTGAAAATAAATAGTGTTACTGTAGCAAATGACTTCATATTTTATTAATGTATACATAACCTTTATTCTTTTTTCTCCTTGTACTGTATGAATAAGGAAAAGTCCTTCTGGATCTGGAATCTGGAAAAATGCCACAACTGTCACCATTTTTGTTAAAGTAGCCATGTAGGGCTATTCAATAATGGGTAATTGGTAATATACAGACTTGTGGAGTTTGGCTGGAATGTTCCCAATTTTAAAGATGACATTTAATTCAGTTCTAAATTCAACTTGTCACTTTTTAGATGCTTTTTTTTAGATTAGATTTTAGATTTTCTATGCATTTTAGTGCTAGAGATATGAAAGTAAAAATAGAAAAAGTTCATTAACCATTTCGCTGCCAGGCAGTTTGTCGGAAATGCGAACATCTACTGCCAAGCAGTTTTTTGGGGCATTTTGCACCCGTTACGTTTACTTAAAATTTTTTACAAGAAAACCTGCATGAAATAGGACATATATATTGTTTTTTCTGTAATGAATTGGGCTTGAATGCCGAAACAAAATGTTATACTTTTTCTGGAGATATAACAACATTTTTGAATGAAATATGTTAAAAAAAAGTGAAATAAAAAATAAAATATTTGTCTGTGTTTTTTTTTTTTTTCACAGAATAATGACATCTACTGACAAAATGTTACTGTTTATAAAAGATTCTGCTGAATCCAACAATACCAAATGTGTACTGGTATCTCACTTTTCCTGTCCTAGAATAGTTGCACCAGCATAGGTAGCCAGATATAGGTGCCCCATTACGGTTATCCAGATATAGATGTAGCCTGTATAGGAAGCCAGGTTTAGATGCCCAAGTTCAGGTGGCCAGGTATAGGTGCAGCCAGTAGAGGTTCCCAGATATAGATGCACCCAGTATAGGGAGCCAGTAATAGGTGCCACAGTATAGGTAGCAGGTATAGCTGCCCCAGCATGTATGGGGGCCACTGTAGGGAGGAAGAATGACACCCTTACTTCCTCCCACCACATGTGCCCCCTTCCTGTGCCCCCCCCCCCTGTATAGCTGGAGCAGCGATGGGTGTGTAATTAACTCATGCAGTGTCCCCATTGGCTGCAGGCATCTCTCTGCTCTCTCGATCCTGTATGATGGCCCCCCTGTATAGCTGGAGCAGCGATAGGTGTGAAATTAACTCATGCAGTGTCCCCATTGGCTGCAGGCATCTCTCTGCTCTCTCGATCCTGTATGATGGCCCCCCTGTATAGCTGGAGCAGCGATGGGTGTGTAATTAACTCATGCAGTGTCCCCATTGGCTGCAGGCATCTCTCTGCTCTCTCGATCCTGTATGATGGCCCCCCTGTATAGCTGGAGCAGCGATGGGTGTGAAATTAACTCATGCAGTGTCCCCATTGGCTGCAGGCATCTCTCTGCTCTCTCGATCCTGTATGATGGCCCCCCTGTATAGCTGGAGCAGCGATGGGTGTGAAATTAACTCATGCAGTGTCCCCATTGGCTGCAGGCATCTCTCTGCTCTCTCGATCCTGTATGATGGCCCCCCTGTATAGCTGGAGCAGCGATGGGTGTGTAATTAACTCATGCAGTGTCCCCATTGGCTGCAGGCATCTCTCTGCTCTCTCGATCCTGTATGATGGCCCCCCTGTATAGCTGGAGCAGCGATGGGTGTGTAATTAACTCATGCAGTGTCCCTATTGGCTGCAGGCATCTCTCTGCTCTCTCGATCCTGTATGATGCCCCCCCTGTATAGCTGGAGCAGCGATGGGTGTGTAATTATCTCATGTAGTGTCCCCATTGGCTGCAGGCATCTCTCTGCTCTCCCGATCCTGTATGACTTGTATGTAATCACACCTCATACAGGAAGTAGAGAGGAGAAAGTGCAGTTGGCAGCCGGCATGGGACACAGCATGGAGCGAATGATTGGGTGAGCGATTACACACCCACCACTGCTCCAGCCATGCAAGGAGACAGAAAAGAAGGGCAGCCACATGGAGGAAGGATGTTGGTCCCTCTCTCTGCTGCTTCCTTGGAGCCAAATTGCCATTTAATGTATCTAGTACATTGTTGGCAGTTTGAGCACCTCCCTGGCAACACATTCCTGGTCCGTGCTTGGCAGGGAAAGGGTTAATTCTCATTACAGTGTTCAAAATAAACAAATGCTGCTATATATTAAAAAAACAACATTTTATTTGGCTATTTCTCCTTAAAGAGACTCCGTAACAAAAATTGCATCCTGTTTTTTATCATTCTACAAGTTCCAAAAGCTATTCTAATGTGTTCTGGCTTACTGCAGCACTTTCTACTATCACAGTCTCTGTAATAAATCAACTTATCTCTCTCTTGCCAGACTTGTCAGGCCTGTGTCTGGAAGGCTGCCAAGTTCTTCAGTGTTGTGGTTCTGCTATGAACTCCCCCTTCCAGGCCCCTCTATGCACACTGACTGTGTGTTATTTAGATTAGAGCAGCTTCTCTCTTCTCTCTTATCTTTTACAAGCTGGATAAATCGTCCTCTGAGCTGGCTGGGCTTTCACATAGTGAGGAATTACAAACAAGGGCAAAGCTGTTTGCACGAAGAAAAGAGCAGCCTGAAATTTCAGTGCATGAGAGATGCAGGGGGAAAGAATCACACAAATGATCTCTTGAGATTCAAAAGGAAGGGTGTATACAGCCTGCTTGTGTATGAATGTATTTTCTATGTGTGGACATACTGTACATCAACCTACTTCCTGTTTTGGTGGCCATTTTGTTTGTTTATAAACAAACTTTTTAAAACTGTTTTTAACCACTTTTAATGCGGCGGGGAGCGGCGAAATTGTGACAGAGGGTAATAGGAGATGTCCCCTTACGCACTGGTATGTTTACTTTTGTGCGATTTTAACAATACAGATTCTCTTTAAATTATGTTCCTGTCACAATTTCTGATGATTATTTTTGATTCTGAAATAAGTGTGGATTTTTGCTACAGTGTGTAATTTGCATGCACCATCCCCTGCCCCGCCCCACCCCGCCCCATTTTTGATAGCCAGATGTGCCCCTGTATTAGCTAATGCATTGTGCTGGTTTTGTCTCTGCAGGGGACTCTCTCAATGTGCATAAGAACATGTCATTCACTACAAAGGACAGAGATAATGACACCGGTGACAAAGCAAACTGTGCAGTGCTGTGGTCCGGAGCCTGGTGGTATAAATCCTGCCACAACTCCAACCTGAACGGATTATACCTGGGGGGGCAACAAGCACAAAGTGGCTCAGGTGTTAATTGGTTTACCTTCAGGACAAATTACTACTCCCATAAAGTGTCTGAAATGAAATTCCGCCCAGAATAACAGAAGTGGATAAATCTGCAGCTCTCTGCCGGTTCAGCGATACACAGAGAGGCGTGGCTTCCAGAAATTATGCAAATACTAAAGTGACACATGATCACATGATCTGTACCCAAGTCTCTGACTGGCTGAATATGTTTACATGATGATGCTCCACTCCCCCCCTCAAAAAAAAAAACACACACACACACACACACACACACACACACACACACACACACACACACACACACACACACACACACACACACACACACACACACACACACACACACACACACACACACACACACACACAGAGGGCAGTATTTATGCTTGTTTCCATCAGTCTTACTTCCTGTTTAATTTGCAAATCAGCGCTGTAATAATGAGAGCTGGAAACAGGAAAAATGTCTCAGGGGAACTAACAGCCATTCTCGAGTACACTAGGGAAGTGAGATGCAGGACACAGACTTCCTGCTCCCGTGTACACAGATCAGAGAAATTACACATGAATTAGGAAACCTACAGCCACACATGGAAGAGAACAGACAGCGGGCAATGCTCTATTACCACTCACTATATCTGTGCTGCACATTGGCATTTGACATTTTTGTTGTTGTTTTGTTTTGCTTTGTTTATCAAATTTCATTAAAATGTTACAAGTATCCAGCCTCTGACTTGGGGTTGTTGTGTTGGGTAAATAATAGTAATGTACAGAATGGCTGAATAGTATAATACATATGGAATATTGCCGGTCAGTAGGAGCGTCCCAGAACAGAGCTCTGAGCTGCAGGAGGAAGAGATGCAGGAGATGATCAGTGCTAGACCACGCCCCTTCCCCAGCTGCAGGAGGAAGAGACGCAGGAGATGATCTGTGCTAGATCACACCCCTTCCCCAGCTGCTTGCATGTGCACACTTAGCTGTGCAATGTCAGCTCTGGTGCTCTCGGCACACAGTTTCTCTTCTCAGCTGTGATGCTGCACATGGAGGGGAGTGTTCTGTGGGCAGTGCTTGGAGCTTCTCTCCTCAGCTGTGATGCTGCACATGGAGGGGAGTGCTCTGTGGGCGGTGCTTGGAGCTTCTCTCCTCAGCTGTGATGCTGCACATGGAGGGGATTGTTCTGTGGGCGGTGCTTGGAGCTTCTCTCCTCAGCTATGATGCTGCACATGGAGGGGAGTGTTCTGTGGGCGGTGCTTGGAGCTACTCTCCTCAGCTGTGACGCTGCACATGGAGGGGAGTGTTCTGTGGGTGGGGCTTGGGGCTTCCCTCCTCATCTGTGATGCTGCACATGGAGTGGAGTGTTATGTAGGGTGCTTGGAGCCTCTCTCCTCAGCTGTGATGCTGCACATGGAGGCGAGTGCTCTGTGGGTGGTGCTTGGGGCTTCTCTCCTCATCTGTGATGCTGCACATGGAGGGGAGTGTTCTGTGGGCGGTGCTTGGAGCTGCTCTCCTCAGCTGTGATGCTGCACATGGAGGGGAGTGCTCTGTGGGCGGTGCTTAGAGCTTCTCTCCTCAGCTGTGATGCTGCACATGGAGGATAGTGCTCTGTGGGCGGTGCTTGGGGCTTCTCTCCTCAGCTGTGATGCTGCACGTGGAGGGGAGGGTTCTGTGGGCGGTGCTTGGTGCTTCTCTCCTCAGCTGTGATGCTGCACATGGATGGGAATGATCTGTGGGTGGTGCTTGGTGCTTCTCTCCTCAGCTGTGATGCTGCACATGGAGGGGAGTGTTCTGTGGGCGGTGCTTGGAGCTTCTCTCCTCAGTGCTGCACATGGAGAGGAGTGTTCTGTGGGCGGTGTTTGGAGCTCCTCTCCTCAGCTGTGATGCTGCATATGGAGGGGAGTGCTCTGTGGGCAGTGCTTGGAGCTTCTCTCCTCAGTGCTACACATGGAAGGGAGTGTTCTTTGGGCGGTGCTTGGAGCTCCTCTCCTCAGCTGTGATGCTGCACATGGAGGGGAGTGTTCTGTGGGCAGTACTTGGAGCTTCTCTCCTCAGCTGTGATGCTGCACATGGAGGGGAGTGATCTGTGGGAGGTGCTTGGAGCTTCTCTCCTCAGCTGTGATGCTGCACGTGGAGGGGAGGGTTCTGTGGGTGGTGCTTGGAGCTTCTCTCCTCAGCTGTGATGCTGCACATGGAGGGGAGTGTTCTGTGGGCAGTGCTTGGAGCTTCTCTCCTCAGTGCTGCACATGGAGGGGAGTGTTCTGTGGGCGGTGTTTGGAGCTCTTCTCCTCAGCTGTGATGCTGCACATGGAGGGGAGTTCTCTGTGGGTGGTGCTTGGAGCTTCTCTCCTCAGCTGTGATGCTGCACATGGAGGGGAGTGCTCTGTCGGCGGGGCTTGGAGCTTCTCTCCTCAGTTGTGATGCTGCACATGGAGGGGAGTGTTCTGTGGGCAGTGCTTGGAGCTTCTCTCCTCAGCTGTGATGATGCACATGGAGGGGAGTGATCTGTGGGCGGTGCTTGGAGCTTCTCTCCTCAGTGCTGCACATGGAGGGGAGTGTTCTGTGGGCGGTGTTTGGAGCTCCTCTCCTCAGCTGTGATGCTGCACATGGAGGGGAGTGCTCTGTGGGCGGTGCTTGGAGCTTCTCTCCTCAGCAGTGATGCTGCACATGGAGGGGATTGTTCTGTGGGCGGTGCTTGGAGCTTCTCTCCTCAGTTGTGATGCTGCACATGTAGGGGAGTGTTCTGTGGGCGGTGCTTGGAGTTTCTCTCCTCAGCTGTGATGCTGCACATGGAGGGAGTGTTCTGTGGGTGGTGCTTAGAGCTTCTCTCCTCAGCTGTGATGCTGCACATGGAGGGGAGTGTTCTGTGGGTGGTGCTTGGAGCTCCTCACCTCAGCTGTGATGCTGCACATGGAGGGGAGTGTTCTGTGGGCGGTGCTTGGAGATCTCTCCTCAGCTGTGATGCTATACATGGAGGGAAGTGCTCTGTGGGCGTTGCTTGGAGCTTCTCTCCTCAGCTGTGATGCTGCACATGGATGGGAGTGTTCTGTGGGCGGTGCTTGGAGCTTCTCTCCTCAGCTGTGATGCTGCACATGGAGGGGAGTGTTCTGTGGGCGGTGCTTGGAGCTTCTCTCCTCAGCTGTGATGCTGAACATGGAGGGGAATGCTCTGTGGGCGGTGCTTGGAGCCAGAGCCGGGACAAGGTCCTCCAGCACCCAAGGCTGAGACACCAAAGTGTGCCCCTCCATCCCTCCCACCCCAGCCGTCACACACTGATTGCTATTACACTAAGAGGCCCCTCCTCCATCCCTTCACCCCAGCCGTCACACACTGATTGCTATTAGACTAAGAGAACCCCAGGGCCCCCAACACCTTAATCTCTAGTTATATGGCTTGTAGTCCCTTCCATGTATCTCCTTTTCTTATTCATTTCTGCTTCAAACACAATTAGGAATGACAGCTGAATGAATTGTGCGCCCCCTCCTACACTGCGCCCTGAGGCTGGAGCCTCTCCAGCCTATGCCTCGGCCCGGCCCTGCTTGGAGCTTCTCTCCTCAGCTGTGATGCTGCACATGGAGGGGAGTGTTCTGTGGGTGGTGCTTGGAGCTTCTCTCCTCAGCTGTGATGCTGCACATGGAGGGGAGTGCTCTGTGGGCAAGGCTTGGAGCTTCTCTTCTCAGCTGTGATGCTGCACATGTAGGGGAGTGTTCTGTGGGTGGTGCTTAGAGCTTCTCTCCTCAGCTGTGATGCTGCACATGGAGGGGAGTGTTCTGTGGGCGGTGCTTGGTGCTTCTCTCCTCAGCTGTGATGCTGCACATGGAGGGGAGTGCTCTGTGGGCGGTGCTTGGAGCTTCTCTCCTCAGCTGTGATGCTGCACATGGAGGGGAGTGTTCTGTGGGCGGTGCTTGGAGCTTCTCTCCTCAGCTGTGATGCTGCACATGGAGGGGAGTGTTCTGTGGGACGGTGCTTGGAGTCAGGGTCGGACTGGGCCACAGTAGTACAGTTTTTTCCCTCGGTGGGCCCCGCCTCCAGGTCTCGGGTGGGCCGCCCCCTCCTTGTCTGACAGAGCTCCAATTGCTGCCTGCAGCACAAAAATTCTCTTCTCAGTGCTGTAATCACTCATGCTGAGAGCAGTGGCATAGCTAAGGAGCTTTAGGCCTCGATGCAAATTTTACAATGGGGCCCCCCAAGCACTCTATACATAACAATTGATACGACGCACCAAAACCTGGCAATGGCAACTACAGTGTCAGAGGTGCAAGTAGGGAATGGGAAATAGTTTGTTAATGATTACCACTGTTCAAAGTATCTATAGAAGTGATTATTATGAGCACAGGACCAAAAGAGAGCTAATACTGTAGTTGAGGGAGGGCCTCTTTGGCCAAGGGCCCCGACTCGCAACCTCTGCAACCTCTGCGGTCGCAACTTCTGCAAAGTAGGACATTACTTTATATTGAAGGAGGGGACTCTATGCAAAGTTTTGCTGGGCAGCAGTGTCTCTGAATTACAATGCTGCTAAGATCATGTACATTTGGCCCTGTCCATAATACATCATGACCACGCCCACCTTCCGGTGCATGGTCACTCCCTTTTTTTACCACAATCATGGCATGTGTGGGCCCCAGGTTGAAATTTCTTTGGTGGGCCCCCAGTGTCCCAGTCCGACCCTGCTTGGAGTTACAGAGTTATCATAGATTCGGAGGGCATTGTATTATGTAATATGGATAGAGATGGCCTGAACATCAGATTTTGTGTTTACGAATGGTGAATGCAAACTTCTGCAAAAGTCTGAGTTTGGGCAAACCGCCATAGACTTCAATGGGCAGGCAAATTTTAAAACATACAGGGACTATTTCTGGCCACAAAAGTCATGGAAAAGATGTTTCACGGGGTCTAACACCTGGAAGGGAGAGACATGCCAAAAGTCCCGGGGAAAATTGCATAATTGATGCAGAGTAGAGTTATAAGGGCAGAAATCACATTACATTCCAAAATTGGAGACATAAAGTGCTTTAAAACATCTTGCGTGTGTATACATGGATCAGGTAGTGTAAGTAGTGTACTGCTTCACACTGACAGACCAAACACACTGTTTAACGCACCGCCGCAAACAGCCGCAAAGGGTTGTCATTACTTAGTTGACACGCTCAGAACATAAATGTCAGTGCTCTCGGCCGCAATGTTTATGTAGTGATGGCCGTGCTCGTAGTGTTGGGCGAACAGTGTTCGCCACTGTTCGGGTTCTGCAGAACATCACCCTGTTCGGGTGATGTTCGAGTTCGGCCGAACACCTGATGGTGTTCGGCCAAACCGTTCGGCCACATGGCCGAACTAAGAGCGCATGGCCGAACGTTCCCCGAATGTTCGGCTAGCGCTGTGATTGGCCGAACGGGTCACGTGGTTCGGACCCGAACGCGCTCTGATTGGCCGAACTGTCACGTGGTTCGGGTAAATAAATACCCGAACCACGTCATATCTCCGCCATTTGTCTGTGGGTTTAGCTATGGGTAGGCAAGCAGGGTAGTTCGCGCTCCAGCCACGCTAGCCAGGGTCCCCCCAGTCATTGTGTCGCTGCTGGGAATAGTAGTACACCGCTCGCTCAGCCACACTATATAGCATTGTGTTTACTGCCACTCTGTGTACCTCGCTCAGCCACACTATATAGCATTCTGTTTACTGCCACTCTGTGTCTGCTGGGAATAGTAGTACACCGCTCGCTCAGCCACACTATATAGCATTGTGTTTACTGCCACTCTGTGTACCTCGCTCAGCCACACTATATAGCATTCTGTTTACTGCCACTCTGTGTCTGCTGGGAATAGTAGTACACCGCTCGCTCAGCCACACTATATAGCATTCTGTTTACTGCCACTCTGTGTACCTCGCTCAGCCACACTATATAGCATTCTGTTTACTGCCACTCTGTGTCTGCTGGGAATAGTAGTACGCCGCTCGCTCAGCCACACTATATAGCATTGTGTTTACTGCCACTCTGTGTACCTTGCTCAGCCACACTATATAGCATTGTGTTTACTGCCACTCTGTGTCTGCTGGGAACAGTAGTACACCGCTCGCTCAGCCACACTATATATCATTGTGTTTACTGCCACTCTGTGTACCTTGCTCAGCCACACTATATAGCATTGTGTTTACTGCCACTCTGTGTCTGCTGGGAACAGTAGTACACCGCTCGCTCAGCCACACTATATAGCATTGTGTTTACTGCCACTCTGTGTCTGCTGGGAACAGTAGTACACTGCCGCTCACTCAGTCACCCCATTACTATATAGCATTGCTGGGATCTGTAGTACTCTGCTCACCCACCCATACCATTGTACTGCCAGTCACTGTGTATATTGCTGGGATCTGTAGTACTTCACTCACCGTCAACCACTATATAGCATTGCGTACTCTGCCAGTCAGTGTGTATATTGCTGGGATCAGTAATACTCCACTTAACGTCAACCACTATATGAGCTCACCATGAGTTCCTCAGAGACCTCCGCTGTGAGCAGCACTCCCAACAACAGCAACACCCAACGCCCCACGCAAGCTATAACATCCACCCCAGCAGCCAGTGGTCAGCAGCAGCCCTCCCCGGAGGAGAACGTTGTGTCCATCGGTCCGGCGCCAGAGCGATTATTGAGGGCTGCCATTGAGGAGATGATGGGGCCTGATGTGGAGGAGGAGGTCTGGCTCAGGCCAGCATCCCAAGTTAATGTTGAGGACGATGAGGGGTCTGTGTCTAGGGATGTTGGGGTGGCAGAGGTGGTGGGTGGGTCAGACTCAGGAGAAGAGTTGTATGATGAGGATGATGATCAGGACCATCTGTATGTGCCTCAGAGTCCGACCCCGGAAAACATGTTGTATCGTGTGTTTAGGTACTAAAATCTGCGTTCCCACTTCCCAGTACTGCCCGGGTCCACGGATCCATATAATTTTTTGGGCAGCACTATCAAACTGTGGTACTATGAGTGAGTTGCCATGGTCCTTCTGTGCTGTCACACTCACCGTCTGTCTGCAGATGGATTGTTCAACACAGCTACGCCATCTGACATGTAGTCCTTGACCATCTTCTCCAGGCGATTGGTGTTGGAGGACGTGGAACTGCCCGATTGCTGTTCTGTGGGCTGCTGCATGGGTGTCAGAAAATGTTCCCACTCCAAGGACACTGCCAATACCATTCCCTTTTGGGCACTAGCAGCAGCTTGTGTTCTTTGCTGCCCTCCTGGTCCTCCTGGGTTTGCTGAAGTCAGTCTGTCGGCGTACAACTGGCTAGAGAAGGAGGAGGATGTCAATCTCCTCTCTAAAGTCTCCATCCTCAAGGGCCTGCTGGAATTGTTCCATTTTTGACCTGTCTGACACTTTCTTCAATCAGTTTTTTAACATTGTGTTTGTATAAACTGGGTATAAACCCAGTAATTGGTGTTGTCCAGAATAATGAATAATAATGAATAGTGAATAATGCGCGGGCCGCGTTCAATGCAGTCTAGCATGAATTGAGCCATGTGTGCCAGAGAATCCTGCCAGACTCCTCTGTCTTCATGTTCTTGTGAGCGTTGTGATTGTTGTGATACACCATATTCGTCACCAGCATCACTTTCTTCCTCTTCTGCTGTCCATTCCCGCTAAATTGTGGAAGTCCAACGTGCACCGCTCTGTCCCTCGGCAGTGGGGGCATCCAATTCCTGCTCCAACTCCAGCTGTTCCTCGTCCTGTTCTTTGTCATAGCTGGGACCAGCGTTTCCTGAGGCAGGTTGCCTGATGTTGGTATCATCACGCTGATCGTTTTCATCTTCAGATTCCCCCACTTGCATCATGCCAGCGGTTTCTATCTTCAACATTGATTTCTTCAGTAAACACAGCAGTGGTATTGTAATGCTGACTGTAGAGTTGTCACTGCTCAGTCACAAGCAACGTGGATTGCTCAAAATTTTGGAGGACTTGGCAGAGATCCAACATGGTGGCCCAATCAGATCCAGAGAAGCTTGGTAGCTAGCTGCTGGAATGCACCTCGGCACTGCGCAAAAGCGTGCTAGCATGTGCAGCGTAGAATTCCAGCGCGTAGGGAGGGACATCACCCAGCGAGCGATGGTGCGCTAGATTGAAGCGCCCCTGCATCTCTTGGTGAGTCCTTCAGAAGCCGTACTGGACTTTAAAAAATGTTTGTTTGTTTTTTCCTTCAATAGAAGATCTGCCACGTTGGAGTGAGGAGGACGCCGCCGACCCTGACACCAAGCTGAACCCCGGCGAACTCCAAGCAGAGGATCTTCAGGAACCCTCAAGGCTTTGAGCAAGCTGAGGAGGATCAGCAGTCCCGACGAGACCTCTCCTCATATGTGACTGTGTGCAGTGGAGTAGAGCTCCCCAGAACAACCTCTCACTTGTCACTTTGTCACTGGTCACTTTGTCATTTTGTCACTTTGTCACTTGTCACTTTGTCACTTGTCACTTGTCACTTTGTCACTTGTCACTTTGTCATTTTGTCACTTGTCAGTCACTTTGTCACTTTGTCACTTTGTCACTGCTCACTTTGTCACTTTTCACTTTGTCACTTGTCACTTGGTCACTTGGTCACTTGGTCACTTGTCCAGATGATCTCGGTACACCTCCTGCGATTCAAATTCCTGCACACATTGCTCTGGGATTTGGGTGTGATGAATGATGCATCTAACTGGCCACCGGAGGCAATTAAGGCCTTCAAAACATTGAAAGCAGCTTTCTGTTCCGCCCCCATTTTGCGTCATGTTGAGTTGTTGACGTCATGTTCATCCTCGGGCCTCGCCTTGCATTTCAGTGCGAGGTGCATTTTCCACAGAAAAAGGTTGTGAATCCGGGCACAACATTTGTGGCTGTTCCATTGACCTTTCACAGGTAGAAGATTGTGGGGGTGGAAATAGTTCCTCCGAATAGCCCATTGTGTCCTGAAAACTACTCATTGCATTGCTTTGCGCACGCATTTTTTTGTCCTCATGCAAGGCCTGAGTTGTGCCTGAAAGCGTGGCCTTCTCCTCCTGCGCCTCCTCCTGTTCCATCACGTCTGCTGCTGCTGGGTTAGCGTTGCCGCCCGGTCCCTGTTTATTGAACCTCTTATCTTTATTACATTTATGACTGCATGGCGGTACAAAGCATGCTATCCGCACGCTTCTTGTCCTCATGCAAGGCCTGGGTTGTTGTGTCTTAAAGCGTGGCCTTCTCCTCCTGCGCCTCCTCCTGTTCCATCACGTGTGCTGCTGCTGCTGCTGGGTTAGCGTTGCCGGTCCCTGTTTATGGAACTTCTCATCTTTATTACATTTATGACTGCATGGCGGTAAAAAGCATGCTATCCACACGCTTCTTGTCCTCCTGCAAGGCCTGGGTTGTTGTGTCTCAAAGCGTGGCCTTCTCCTCCTGCACCTCCTCCTTTTCCATCACGTGTGCTGCTGCTGCTGCTGGGTTAGCGTTGCCGGTCCCTGTTTATGGAACTTCTCATCTTTATTACATTTATGACTGCATGGCGGTAAAAAGCATGCTATCCGCACGCTTCTTGTCCTCCTGCAAGGCCTGGATTGTTGTGTCTCAAAGCGTGGCCTTCTCCTCCTGCGCCTCCTCCTGTTCCATCATGTGTGCTGCTGCTGCTGCTGGGTTAGCGTTGCCGGTCCCTGTTTATGGAACCTCTCATCTTTATTACATTTATGACTGCATGGCGGTAAAAAGCATGCTATCCGCACGCTTCTTGTCCTCATGCAAGGCCTGGGTTGTTGTGTCTCAAAAAGCGTGGCCTTCTCCTCCTGCGCCTCCTCCTCCTGTTCCATCACGTGTGCTGCTGCTGGTGCTGGGTTAGCGTTACCGGTCCCTTTTCCTGGAACCTCTTCTCTGTATTACATTTATGACTGCATGGTGACAAAAAGCATGTTACCTGTGCAAAGAAACATGACATTTTCCACATTTAAAAGACAGTTTTTCCTTTGAAATTTTACAATCAATTTTCTCAAAAACTATAAGCTCTTTTTCAAATATTTTTTTTCCTCTTGTACCCACTCCCAAGGTGCACATACCCTGCAAATTTGGGGTATGTAGCATGTAAGGAAGCTTTACAAAGCATGAAAGTTCGGGTCCCCATTGACTTCCATTATGTTCGGAGTTCGGCGCGAACACCCGAACATCGCGGCGATGTTCGGCGAACGTTCGCGAACCCGAACAGCTAGGTGTTCGCCCAACACTACGTGCTTGTGCGCACATTGGCGAGAGTGCGGGCGATTATGATGACAATTATTTTTTTTTTTTTTTAAATTAATTGAAAATTGAAAAATTATTTATATAATTTTACAAAGTTTTTTTTTTGGTTTTTTGTTTTGTTTGTTTTCTGAAATGTTATTTAATTTTGATAACTGTGGAAGAATTTGTGCTTTATACAAACACCTGTACCTTCTCAAGTTGTGAATGTGAAAGCAATCTCAAATCCAACAAAACTGAGAAGCATCGCACAGAAATTTTAGCTGCACATAAATTGCAAGATTGAAGGAGAGCTTTGGGGAGTGGACACCATTCCCCTGAAAAATCTGATGGTGAATGGAATGGATCTACTATGATGCCAAGACCAAGTTGCAGACGTACCATACTGCCCTCGCTGATAGCAAACAGATATACGTCACTCGCTTGATTGCTACCCAAGCCTCCAACCCCCGTCGTCTTTTTGCCACCTTCAATGCCCTACTCAACCCCACACCTCCCCCCCAACCTCCACCCTCTCAGCCACTGACCCATCAAACTACTTTATCAACAAAATTACAACCATCCGGAGGGATATTTCTCTCCTCCACTCCATCTCTCCCGCCTCCTCATCCCATCCTACTCCTGCCTCTTTGTCCTCCCTTACCTCCTTCAATCCTGTTACGGTGGAGGAAGTCAACCAGCTGCCGGCAACTTCACCTGCCACTTCCTGCCCCCTAGATCTGGTCCCATCTGATTCTCTGCGCCCACATTTTTCTGATCTGGCCCCTGTCCTCCCCCACCTGTTCAACCTCTCCTTCTCCACCGGCATCTTCCCCTCTGAATTCAAACAGGCCACTGTGCTTCCCCTGCTAAAGAAATCTTCACTTGACCCTGCTCTGCCATCCAACTACCGCCAAATCTCTCTCCTCCCTTTTGTCTCAAAAATTATTGAACGCCTGGCCCACCAACGCCTGACCAACTTCTTCAATTCCAACTCCCTTCAATCTGGTTTTCGCACAGCCCATTCTACAGAAACAGCCTTCACCAAAGTAGTCAATGACCTTGCCCTTGCCAAAGCCGAAGTTAAATACTCCATCCTGCTCCTCCTAGACCTCTCCTCTGCATTTGACACTGTCGACCACTCCCTCCTCCTCCACTCCCTGCAGTTAATGGGCATTCAGGACCTAGCCTTAGCCTGGATCTCCTCCTACCTCTCCAACCACTCCTTCACAACATTTTTCAATGGCTCCTCATCCACTCCTACACCCTACACCCCTCTCAGTTGGTGTTCCTCAAGGTTCCGTCCTAGGACCACTACTCTCCTCACTCTGTACTGCCTCAATTGGCAAAATCATCTCCTCCATGGGTTTCAATTACCACCTGTATGCCGATGACACCCAGATATACCTCCGCACCCCAGATCTCTCCTCCTCTACCATAGACAAAGTCTCCGCCTGCCTCACATCCATTTCCTCCTGGATGGCTGCCAGGTACCTGAAGCTTAATTTGGACAAGACTGAGCTTCTAATATTCTCACCCCGTACAGCTGCACCCCTCCCAGTTATGCACATCACTATCGAAAATACTACCATCCACCCTACCTCCCAAGCCCGCTGTCTATGCGTTACTCTGGACCAGTGGTGCTCAGCAGAGCTCGAATATTCGAGTAGCTCGAATATTCGAGCTCTTTCTCAGCTATTCGAGCTCGGTATTCGAGCTCCGAATAGCTAGAGCTATTCGAATGGGGTATTCGAGTACACTCGAATAGCCCATTCACTATTCGAGCTATTCGAGCAAACGGCGCTATTCGGGCTCGGTACCGAGCTCGAATAGCGTCATAGCCCAGATTGATGTCCTTAGAGCCAATCAGAGGGCTCCCAGGCCCTCTGACGGCAGCCAATCACAGAGGGGGACCCTGGCCAGCCCCTACCCTATAAATAGCGGCCGCCATGTTAGGTTTCTCCGTGCTTGCCTGAGACTTGTACAGAGAGAGAGTTGCTCCTTTGTGCTTTGGCTTAGCAAGAGCTCTATTGTGTTCATTTACCTAGCGTTTTTGCTCACATACACCTCCTATATACACCTATATTGTTGTTAGTTAGATAGACATTGTATTTTAGTTAGTAGCTTTTGTGTTACATAGACAGAGACACAGCTGCTGCAGGCTTACACAGCTTTAGGCCTCAGGGCCTGCCTGTGTCGGCAGCTGTTCTCTCCTGTCCTCTGTTAGTATATTTCTCTCATCTATACCAGTATTTCTGCTGCTGTCCTTTACTACTGATTGATTCTGTATTTAGTATTGTAGTTAGGCTAGGACACTCACTGTCACTGTTCATAGGCTAAGGCTAAGGCTACTAGCTCCTGCGTGTGTGTACTCACTGTCTTGTACACACACACTCTATTTCCGTCTGATTAGTGATTGATTATTGTAATTAGTTAGTTACTTACTGTTACTACTTGTTACTCTTACTGTACTAGGAGTCTAGGACACTCAGTCACTGTTCATAGGCTACTAGCTCCTGCGTGTGTGCACTCACTGTCTGTGTACACACTACACACACTCTATTTCCTTCTGATTAGTGATTGATTATTGTAATTAGTTAGTTACTTACTGTTACTACTTGTTACTCTTACTGTACTAGGAGTCTAGGACACTCAGTCACTGTTCATAGGCTACTAGCTCCTGCGTGTGTGCACTCACTGTCTGTGTACACACTACACACACTCTATTTCCTTCTGATTAGTGATTGATTATTGTAATTAGTTAGTTACTTACTGTTACTACTTGTTACTCTTACTGTACTAGGAGTCTAGGACACTCAGTCACTGTTCATAGGCTACTACCTCCTGCGTGTGTGCACTCACTGTCTGTGTACACACTACACACACTCTATTTCCTTCTGATTAGTGATTGATTATTGTAATTAGTTAGTTACTTACTGTTACTACTTGTTACTCTTACTGTACTAGGAGTCTAGGACACTCAGTCACTGTTCATAGGCTACTAGCTCCTGCGTGTGTGCACTCACTGTCTGTGTACACACTACACACACTCTATTTCCTTCTGATTAGTGATTGATTATTGTAATTAGTTAGTTACTTACTGTTACTACTTGTTACTCTTACTGTACTAGGAGTCTAGGACACTCAGTCACTGTTCATAGGCTACTAGCTCCTGCGTGTGTGCACTCACTGTCTGTGTACACACTACACACACTCTATTTCCTTCTGATTAGTGATTGATTATTGTAATTAGTTAGTTACTTACTGTTACTACTTGTTACTCTTACTGTACTAGGAGTCTAGGACACTCAGTCACTGTTCATAGGCTACTAGCTCCTGCGTGTGTGCACTCACTGTCTGTGTACACACTACACACACTCTATTTCCTTCTGATTACTGATTGATTATTGTAATTAGTTAGTTACTTACTGTTACTACTTGTTACTCTTACTGTACTAGGAGTCTAGGACACTCAGTCACTGTTCATAGGCTACTAGCTCCTGCGTGTGTGCACTCACTGTCTGTGTACACACAACACACACTCTATTTCCTTCTGATTACTGATTGATTATTGTAACTGCTAGTTGTACTTCCTGACTGTTACTACTTACTTACTGTACTAGGGACACTCACTCAGTCACCTCACCCACCAACCCACTCCATTAAAGTACCCCACTTTTCACCCGCCCTTTTAAAAAACTTTTGTCTATACGCCCAAAACATCGAAGATGTCTGGAAGTGGCAGCCAGCGCGGTTTGGGCAAGGGGAAGGGCAGCAAGGGAATCAGGAGGAGAGGGAGCAGCATTGTGGCAGGCCGCGGCCGCGCCACCATGCACAGTTCCGCAGCAGCAGCAGCAGCGTCAGTGGCTAACATTCCTCCCATAGCCACTGGCCGTGGACGCCTTGGGCGCCGCCCAGCAGGAGCATCTGCAACTCACGCTGCAGAGACACAGCAGCAGCAGCGTGTAGCACCTGCTCCGATTTTCCTCCAGCCGGGTCGGAAACGTCCCATTGAGGAAAAGGATGCAGACACTGTGGTGCAACTCATGACGGAGGATGAGCAGCCCGCCATCAGCTCTGCATCCGAGGCCTCCACCCTCACCACCACCACCACCACCCGTGTTCGCAGCAGCCGCCCAGCAGGGCCTGGGGGGGAGGAGGAGGCCAGTTCACCGTCACAAGTTGGCGACTTGTCACTCAGCAGTATTTTTACCCCAGGCACCATCAGGGTATTGTCTGCTGTTGTTGGCGATTTTGAGGAGGAGATGCTGATGGGCACTTTGGGGGATGAGGGATTGGACAGCAAGACTGTGGCGACAGTCAAGCAGCCCATCCATGCATCAGGAGAGGAGTTTGGGGGGTCATCATCCCAGCAGGACATGTTTCAGGAGGGGGAGGATGATGATGACACGGTGACAGACAGAGACTGGGTGCCACCACCTCCAGGGGATGTCGTCCTCAGCAGCTCTGAGGAGGAGGATGCGCTTGTGGGCCTTGCAAGGAGGCGCATCATTGCAAGCATTGGCAGCAGTAGGCAGGTCCCACAGCCTGCTGGTGTCTCAGGCTCAGCAGCAGCAGCATCTGCCAGTACCACCACCAGCCGCACCCAAGCCCCCCCCCCCAACCACCACAGGGAGACAGGCAGCAGCGGTTCCATGCCGTAGGGGGTCGTTTTTGTCACCAATCTGGCGTTTTTTCACCATGCCCACAGTGTACAGCAAGTACGCCACTTGCAACCACTGTCAGCGGAAGTTGAGCAGAGGTGCAGACCCCTAAAGTTCAGCACCAGCTCGCTCATCAACCACCTTGCTGCGAAACATTTCCACCAGCATGAGGAGTTCCAGAGGCTGAAGGCATCTGGTGCTGGCAGTGGCACCACACCCATCACTGCACAGCCTTCAGCAGCAGCAGCAGCAGCAACAGCAGCCACCCGCCCTCCTGCTCCTCCAGCAGCACCAGCAGGAGTGCGGAAACGCACTGCTCCTCCCCCCTCTGCAACTCCAGCCGCCGACACTGAGGCCTGTTCTGGCAGCCAGTCCTCAGTGGCCTCCTCCGCTGTGTCTGCTGATTCCCGTGCCAGCAAAAGGCCACGCCAGAGCCTTTTGAGCGAGTCCTTCCAGGGGGTGGTTAGGGCTCTGCCTCCCAGCAGCCGTCGCGTGCGGCAGCTGAACGGCTTGCTGGCACGGGCCATGTGCTCCCAACTCCTGCCGTACACGCTCGTGCAGGAGGGGAGCGACATTCGTGCGCTGCTTGCTTGCGCAGCCCCAGACTGGCAGCTCCCCAGCAGACACTTGTTTGCCCGCAAGGCCATTCCTGCACTGCACCGCTTTGTGATGGCCAATGTGGAGCGAGGGCTGGAGCACGCGGTTGGTGAAAGGGTCCACGTCACCATGGACTCCTGGAGCAGCCGCTTCGGGACAGGCCGCTACCTGTCCTTCACTGTCCACTGGGTCAGCTTGGTGGAAGGGGGTGAGGATGGGAGAGCAGCAGCGGGCACAGCAGCAGCAGCAACACAGTGGGTGGTGCCACCCCGCAGGGTCAAGGGAACTGCAGCAGGTTCCTCCGATCCTCTGCCATCCTCCGGCACACCTGGCCAAACCCCCCGCCTCAGCAGCAGCGTGAAGGCCCGCCACTGCCAAGCGCTGCTGCACTTGGTCAGCCTTGGGAAGACCAAGCTGACGGCAACCCATGTGTTGGCCAAACTCCAGGAGCAGGAGAGGATTTGGCTGACCCCCAGAGGCCTCAGAGTCGGAGAGGTGGTGGCCGACAATGGGGCCAATCTGGTTGCCGCAATAGACAGGGGAAACCTGACCCACATCCCCTGTCTTGCCCACGTGCTGAACCTGGTGGTGCAGAAGTTCCTGCGCACCTACCAGGGGATGGGCGAACTGCTGGAAACGGCAAGGAACGTTGTGCGTCACTTCCGGCGCTCGGCTGCAGCCTGTGCGAGCCTGGAAGACGTGCAAAAGGAGCTGGATCTGCCACGCCATCGGCTGATCATTGACGTTCCGACTCGCTGGAACTCCACCCTGGCGATGTTGGAGCGTCTGGTTGAACAGAAGCACGCTGTCAACCAGTACCTTGCCCTGGCCACTGTTTCCGCCGCTCAGAGAAGGGACAAGACCAGCAACATCCCGTCCATCGTCCCCGATGATGACTGGAGGCACATGCAGCAGGTGTGCTTAGTGCTGGCTCCCTTTCTGCAGGCCACCAACATGGTGAGCAGGGACCATGCTATGGTCTGCGAGTGGGTGCCCCTGGTTTGTCTGCTGAACAGGGCCCTCTATGCTTTGCTGGAACAGGGAGCGGCAGCCTTGGACCAGCAGGAGCGGCAAGCAGCTGCACAGTCCACCTCTGAGGGGGAGGAGGAGGAGGACTTGGTGGAGGTCCCTGACCTTGCTGCTGATGAGGGGGAGCAGCACAGTGCAGCTGAGTTGGTGCGGGGGTGGAGAGAGGATGAGGCTGACGAGGCAGAGGAGGAGGATGAGGACAGCAGCACTGCCGTCGATGTGCCAGCAGACGTGGCCCGCCTCTTCCCAATGGCAGCGCACATGCTGACGTGCCTGCGCAGGGACCCCAGGGTGATCCAGATGAAGCAGAGGGAGGACATCTGGATCAGCATGATGTTGGACCCACGCCTCAAGGGGAAGTTGAGCCAGTTCCTGCCGCCTGCAGGAGGAGACCCAGCGCAACAAATAAGGAGCTTGCAGCAGGCCCTTGTTGAGCGCTTGGAGGAAGCCTTCCCCCAGCCTTCCACCCCCACTGTCCAGCAGCCAGCACAGAGGCAGCAGCAGGTGCCTGCATCCAGCAGCAGCAAGCGCCCCACAGACCTGCTGTCTCTCAGCCACGAGCTCTACAGGACTGTAGAGGCTCTGGCAGCAGTGACTAGAGAGGAGGTGCATGCAGCAGCATCCTCCTCCGGTCACAGCCAGCACCTGACCCGCATGGTGGCTGACTACATGGGGTCCTACAGCGGGCTTGACAGCGATGCCCCTGTTGATCCTATGGAGTATTGGGTCAAGCGCCTGGAGATCTGGAGCGAGCTGGCGCAGTACGCCCTGGAAGTGCTGTCCTGCCCCCCTTCCAGCGTGCTGTCCGAGCGCTGCTTCAGTGCAGCTGGTGGCGTGGTCACCGAGAAACGCTCACGTCTGTCTCACAAGTCTGTGGACAGACTGACGTTTCTCAAGATGAACCAGGCGTGGGTGGAAGGCGAGTTCCTGGCCCCTGTTGTCGGCGAGAGGGGGACATGAACTGGCTAAGAACCATCGTTAATGTGCCTTACCACCCTTTACCACCTCCTGGCTCCTGCTCACTAAGCCAGCCTGGTTCACTTTGACTATTACGTCGCCTGCAGCCACACATTTTACACCTACAGTGGGCTGCTGTGTGCTGCTGCTGCTGTCTGTCTGTGTTTCCCACTGCCAGGGTACACAGATTTACCTTCTGCTGCCACTCTGCCACCAGCTATTACGTCAAACAATAGCTATATATCTGTGTAATTTCTTTTACAAACAAAACCAAAAAACCATTAAAAAAAAAAAGGTTTAATTTTTCTGAGGTGCCCGGGTTGAAAACTGTGTTGTCCCAGTTGTGTATTGGACACAATGTGGGCTGCACGACCGCTGTCTGGGACCTCCTGTTGTGTTTATTTACGGCCTGGTATCACCGCTAGGTACCAGGGCTATTATGTCACGCTGCCTACCTGCTGCCACACTCACACTACTCCTCCATTCCTCCTGCTGCTGCTGTCTGTCTGTGTTTCCCACTGCTAGGGTACACAGAATTACCTTCTGCTGCCACACTGCCACCAGCTATTACGTCAAACAATAGCTGCTCACAATACTCCTCCATTCCTCCTGCTGCTGCTGCTGTCTGTCTGTGTTTCCCACTGCCAGGGTACACTAATTTACCTTCTGCTGCCACTCTGCCACCAGCTATTACGTCAAACAATAGCTATATATCTGTGTAATTTCTTTTACAAACAAAACCAAAAAACCATTAAAAAAAAAAAGGTTTACTTTTTCTGAGGTGCCCGGGTTGAAAACTGTGTTGTCCCAGTTGTGTATTGGACACAATGTGGGCTGCACGACCGCTGTCTGGGACCTCCTGTTGTGTTTATTTACGGCCTGGTATCACCGCTAGGTACCAGGGCTATTATGTCACGCTGCCTACCTGCTGCCACACTCACACTACTCCTCCATTCCTCCTGCTGCTGCTGTCTGTCTGTGTTTCCCACTGCCAGGGTACACAGAATTACCTTCTGCTGCCACACTGCCACCAGCTATTACATCAAACAATAGCTGCTCACATAATTCCTCCTCCATTCCTCCTCCTGCTGCTGCTGCTGTCTGTCTGTGTTTCCCACCGCCAGGGTACACAGATTTACCTTCTGCTGCCACTCTGCCACCAGCTATTACGTCAAAAAATAGCTATATATCTGTGTAATTGGTTGTAAAACCAAAACTACAAAACCATTACAAAAAAAGGTTTAATTTTTCTGAGGTGCCCGGGTTGAAAACTGTGTTGTCCCAGTTGTGTATTGGACACAATGTGGGCTGCACGACCGCTGTCTGGGACCTCCTGTTGTGTTTATTTACAGCCCTGGTATCACCGCTAGGTACCAGGGCTATTATGTCACGCTGCCTGCCTCATTGACTGCATGCTGCCACACACTCATCCTCCTCCTCCTGCTGCTGAATTTACCTCCTGCTGTCTGTGTGTTTCCACTGCCAGGGAGCACATACAATGGCGCTTCCAACATGCGTGCGCCACCAGCTATTTGTTGTTACGCTCAAAAATAGCTGCATTTCTTTAAAAAAAAAAATGAAAAGAGAAATAAGTGAAGAAGAAGACGATATAGAAGAAGATGAAGAAGAAAAAGATGAAGAAGAAGAAGAAGAAGATGAAGAAGAAGAAGAAGAAGAAGAAGAAGAAGAAGAAGATGAAGAAGATGAAGAAGATGAAGATGAAGAAGAAGAAGAAGAAGATAAAGAAGATGAAGATGAAGAAGATGAAGAAGAAGATGAAGAAGATGAAGAAGAAGAAGATGAAGAAGATGAAGATGAAGAAGATGAAGAAGATGAAGAAGAAGATGAAGAAGATGAAGAAGATGAAGATGAAGAAGATGAAGAAGAAGAAGATGAAGAAGAAGAAGAAGAAGAAGAAGAAGAAGAAGAAGAAGAAGAAGAAGAAGAAGAAGAAGAAGACAATATAGAAGAAGAAGAAGAAGATATAGAAGAAGATATAGAAGAAGAAGAAGAAGATATAGAAGATAAAGAAGAAGAAGAAGAAGAAGAAGTATATACAGTACTGAACAAAATTCTGGACACAACTTCTCTTTTCACCTTTTTTTTTTTAAAGGAACATCCCCACATAATCACTTGCTGTTGTTACTTGGAAAAAAATATGTTTCTTGCATCATTCACCCTCAAAACAAGTGTTGGGAAGCTATTTAAGGCCAATTCGAATAGTCAGCTCGAATAATGAGCTCGAATACCGACTCGAATAGTGAGCTCGAAGTCCGAGGTCGAATCGAATAGTAAAATTTATTCGACTCGAATATTCGACTGACCTCGAATAATTTACTATTCGAATTCGACCAAACTCGAATTTTAAAAAGGGGTATTTGAGCACCACTGCTCTGGACTCTGAAGTTTCCTTTACAGCCCACATCCAAGGTATTCCCAGATCCTGCAACTTCCACCTCCGCAACATCTCCAAGATCCGCTCCTACCTGTCCCCTGACACCACTAAACTCCTTATCCACGCCCTTGTCATCTTCCGCCTAGACTACTGCAATTCTCTTTTGTCTGGCCTCTCCTCTAACCGTTCTGTCCCACTTCAATAGGTAATGAATGCGGCAACCAGACTGATACATTCTTCTCATCACAGCGCCTCTACAATTCCACTCTGTAAAGCCCTACACTGCCTCCCCATCAGCTTTAGGATCAATTTCAAAATCCTGTGCTTGGCCTACAAATTAGTGCACAAGACCTGCCCAACCTACATCTCTGATCTGGTCCACAGGCACATACCAGCCCGGCCACTCTGATCCTCCAATGACCTGCGCCTAGTCGTACCCCGCATATCTCAGTCACATGCACGATTGCAGGACTTCACCAGGGCTGCCCCTACTCTCTGAAACTCACTCTCATCAGCCATCAGACTCGCCCCCATCTTTAATACCTTCAAACAAGCTCTCAAGACTCACCCTTTCACGCTCGCATACCCCCCTACACCAGCACCATAATATGTTCTGTTAGACACCCTCTCAACAGATACACCTATTTTCTCCACCCCCACCCTTTTGATTGTAAGCCTCTGGCAAGGCCCTCCTCCCTAATGTATCCAGCTTGATTATGCAATCTTACTGACAATCACCCCTCTTGTGGACTAGAACAGTCTCTATTGTGACCTATGACACTATTGTTATCAAATCATTTGCATGATCTTGTTTTATTGTAAGTTTCCTGTATGTTCTACCTGTATGTTACCCCATTTATCTATTGTGCAGCGCTGCGTAATATGTTGGCGCTTTATAAATACAATAATAATAATGCCGGACGGAGTTCCCGTTCAGTGACAGGCTTTGTTGTGTGGGCCAACATACATTCATTCTGACCCGCTGCTACTGCCATGTAGTCTTTCAGCTTCCACATCAGGAGATTATGGATGGCTTGAAGCTGTGCAATCTGGCCGCTCTCCAGAAATACTACGAGGTAAATCATGCGCTGCCAGAGAAGATTGTGTTGTACAGAGATCATGGAGTGTCAGATGGACAGCTCAGCACAGTTCAGAATTAGGAGATCCCGCAGTTACAGACCTGCTTTGGTACTTTTGAAAATTATTCCCCTCGCATAATTGTCATCGTAGTGCAGAAAATGATCAGCGCCAATCTGTACTGCTCCATGTCCAGAGCATTGGTCACTCCTGCTCTCTGTACCGTCGTGGACCACACTGTCACTATCACCAACCACCACTGGATGGATTTCTTCTTGCTCTCTCGCCATGTCAGGCAAGAATTTGGCATTCCCACTCACTACAGTACATATGTGTAATGAACACTGCAAACCTCAGCCCTGACATCTACAAAGGTTGATGTTCAAATTGTGCCACATGTACTGGAACTGGCCAGGGACCATCCGAGTGCCAGCACCCTGCAAATATGCCCACCACAAGCTGGCTTTCCTGTCCGGGCAGTTCCTTCACCATGAGCCTTCCATTTTGCTGTGTGATAAGCTCTTCTTTCTTGTGTTCGGAAAAAAAAAACATCATTTTTTTGCCCGTTGCCCACACAATTGCCTTGCTTTGAATAGCCTTCCCTTTTGCTTTTATTGCTTTGCCCAGGGATCATGCACTAGATCTCTTCCAAAATTGATTTGGCTTGAAAGAATATTTTAGGGTTTTTTTTTTTGCTTTTGGGGGGGGGGGGGGGGGGTTATAACAATCCTACTAATATAATAAATAGGAAAGTTCGGATGTTTGGATGTTTGTTACTCGATCACGCAAAACCGGCTGAACGGATTTGAATGAAATTTGGCACACACATAGTACATTACCTGGAATGAAGTATAGGATACTTTTTATTCCCATAACCAAAAAGAGACAAATACAAATTTCACTGGAAAATGTAAACTGCAGCCATACACTGTTACACTGGAGGTGTGTTTAGCTTCTAAGGGTAGAATGGTTAATTTGCATATATTCAGCAGTGATGCTCTGGGAGACATCTCAAGCTCACTCCAACCTGAATTATCGCAAATTCTTTCTGTTTTAAGAAAGCAAACTATTGTTTTTCTTAACATCTTAGTAAGGGTTTTTATAGAACCATTGTAGTCCCTTACACACTCCAATGAGTTCTGGGTCACCATAACCTTTCTGGTTAGTCTGTACCTCTCGGTGTTACAAGCCCTACTGCATAGAGCCAAATTAATCCATGCCATGCACTGATGAGGATCAAACAATCTGAATCAGTCTGTGCATCGCTTCTCAGCCTTTTGGCTAGGACCAAGTGAGTTGGTACTTGCTTGTTTTTGGTCGGAGGGTTTAAGGCTGGGGTCTCCTTTTGGGGGCCCCAGGAAGATCAGAGGGGCGAGGGCAGTCTGGTGTGCTGTGAACAATGGCAGACTTTAAGAAGCCGCTGAGGAATTCGATGAGGATTCAGGTCGGGAAGGAACATTTGAAGGTGATCGGGATGAGAGTCGTGGCTGTCGAAGTTTTGAAGGAGATCCTTGGTGTCCAGGTAATGGATATATATGCGATGCAGGATTTTGTGTATATGGGCCAATATGTTGTCTCCTTTTATTCGGAGGAACGCTGTCTGGCTGTCTTTGAAAATTGGAAAATGGTGAAAGCTGAGGGGAGGTATCCTGTTTTGGAGAAGATGGAGGTGGACTTGCTGTTTGATGCGACGGTTAAGTATCTGACAGTACATCTGTTTAACCCTTTCTTAGAGACTCATACTGTTAGATCTTACCTGAAGAGATACTGCTCTGAGATAGGAAACACTGTGAAATTGACTAATTTGTATGGGATGTATCGCAGCAAGTTAAAATTTGAGGTGAAGCTGAAACCAGATCTGGATGGCTGTGGTGGCACTGTACACCCCCCGGCAATGTTTACTGTGGCGGGTGAAAAGTGCACCATAAGCTACCAGGGGCAGCCGAAGTACTGCCGTTACTGTTATATGTATGGGCACATGAGGGAGCATTGTCCTAATAAATCTACTTGCAGGTTCTGCAGGCAGAAGAGTCATCAGGCTTACGAGTGTTCAGCCCCCCGTGTGTGTGACCTTTGCGGGTTGGCTGAACACTTAGCCAAGGACTGCCCGTTGAATAGGGGGAGGAGTCTCTTCTCCTATGCTGCTGTTGCGAAGGAGGGGAGGAGTTGGTTTGGGAAGTGGGGTGAGCATACTGTAACTGCTGCTGCTGCTACTGTAGTTACTGAGCAGAGGGAGGTGTCTGAGCCGGTGGCTGATGAGAGTGTGGGTGTGGATGAGCTGGCTGCAGAGGCTCCTGTGTCGGGTGATAGTGCTGTGGAGAGTGGGGTGACTGCTGGTGCTGTGAGTAATGTGACTGGGGAGGTGAGTGATGTGACTTGTGAAGGGGCGAGTGGCGTTGTGGAGGAAACTGAATTGTTTTCTACAAGTGGCGAGGATAGGATGGCGCCGGAGGAGACTGGAGATGGGGGGGGCGTGGCCAAGGGCCGAGTACCTTGCCGAGTGATTCTGTGGCGGTTGTGCGGGAGGAAAAACCTGTGACTGGGGAGGTGATTGGTGTGGATGGGATGAAGGTTTCCGCTGTGAAGAAGTCTGTACAGGGGAGTATGGAAATCCCTGCAAAGCCGAGTGGAGAAGGTGGGGGGCGTGGTCAAGTGCCAGTGAGTGTCCCGAGTGGAGTGACTGTTAAGAGAAAGGAGGAAGGTGTGTCTGCTATGAAGGAGAAGGTGGAGTCTGGTAAGAAGGAGGCTGGGTCTGTGGCTGCAGGAAAGCAGAAGGAAGCGATCGGAGGTGCCGGAGGGCATGGTCAGGGGTTTGCTATGCAGAGTAGTGGGTGTGGCCATGCGCTGGTCCCAAAGATCGCTAAGGAAGGTTCTGCTGTGCGCAAAGAGCCTGTGAAGAGCGGGGTGACTGGTGGTTACAGTGGTGTGACTGTTGTGGAGAAAGGAGGTGCTGTTGCTGGAGAGAAAACACTGGTGAAGGAATCGGAGGGGTGTGATGGGACCAGTAGTTCCTCCAGCAAGGTGGTGACTGGGGGGTTGCAGAGTTCTGGAGAGAAAGTGGCTGAGAGTGACAGCTCTGAGAAGGAGAGTGAGGAGGAAAGTATGGATGAGGTAAATTGGGGGTCGCAAGTGGAGAGATTGGAGGCGCTGCTGGAAAAAGAGAAGGAGGAGGAGATGGACACCAGTGATGCTGGAGGTGGATGGACGCAGGTGGGTAAGAGTCAGCTTACGCCTGCACAGAGGAAGCAGACAGTGGAGAGACAACACAGTGAGTCTGTAAGAGTGGCGAAAAAGTTAAAGCTGGGGGAGGGGAGTGCTCCAGAGGTGCTGCTGTCCCCGAGTCCCTATGAGGTTTTGAGAGGGTTGCCGGATTCAGGAGAAGTTGGGGGGGCCTCTAGTCAGGATGATACACCACCTTTGAGTCCCTTGGGTCCTCTAAGAAAAGCTGTATCCAGAGAGTATGAGAGGAATGCTAAATGTGAAAACTGCAACAGTGTGGGGCATTTGATGTGTTACTGTCCAGCAGGGCTTAAAAAAGGGATGAAAGTGGAGGGGCGTCCAAATATGAATAGGTGGGGTTCAAACCCAACGGCAAGGGACTTGTATTTTTTTGTGAATCTTGTGGATGAGTGGTATGACTCACTATCAGCTGAGGAACAGAGGCGGGACAAGGTCCTCCAGCACCCAAGGCTGAGACACCAAAGTGCGCCCCTCCATCCCTCCCACCTCAGCTGTCACACACTGGTTGCTATTAGACTAAGAGGTGCCACAGGGCCCACAACCTCCCCAACACCTTAATATCTAGTTATCTGGCTTGCAGTCACTGCTATGTATCCCCTTTTCTTATTTCTTTCTGCTTCAAACACAATTAGGAATGACAGCTGAATGAATTTTGCGCCCCCTCCTACACTGCGCCCTGAGGCTGGAGCCTCTCCAGCCTATGCCTCGGCCCGGCCCTGCTGAGGAATATGCACAAAGGAAGGCTGATGTTTTGCAGATTGTGTTTAAGGTGGACTTCAAGGAAACTGCGAAGTTTAAAACTATGCCAGGTTGGTTATATCAGAGATTGAGAGAGTATTTCATGAAGGATTCTCAGTGGTATGCTAATGCTGAGACAATGCGTATGATCTGTTTTCATGTTTAATTCATTTTGTTTCTAAAACTCTGTGTTTTTATTAAAAAGTAAAATACCTATGATGCTAACATTCTGGTAAAACATCAGGATTATTCATGATGTAAAATTACTGGTTAAAGTTCAGCTCGCCTTCCTTTTGGGGTTGGATGGGTTTGGGCTATGCTGAGGTAAAAAGAAAGAAAAAAAAATCCAAAACCATCTGTAAGCATGTTGGATTATTATGGCTCTGTATAAATTAGCAAGATGACACATCATTGCATTCCAGCGGTTCTGGAGGTGTGTTTAGCTTCTAAGGGTACAATGGTTAATTTGCATATTTTCAGCAGTGATGCACTGGGAGACATCTCATGCTCACTCCAACCTGAATTATCGCAAATTCTTTCTATTTTAGGAAAGCAAACTTTTGTTTTTCTTATACTGTTAATGGTAGGTTCTCAAACCTTGCACAGTTGGTCGATTTTCAAGGGGAATATTTCTGCCATTCTTGCACTGTTAATGGCACAAGCCTCAAACCTGGTATAGTTGATCATTGGGTGACTGGGGTTCAATTTCAGAAAGGGGGTGGAGCCACAAACAGACAATCAGATTTGTTTCATTCCAATGCAAATTATTGTTGCCAAACACCGCAAAGCTCACAAACTTGGTAATTGAGTAATTGATTAATTGTGTGTTAGGGTTAGGAAAGTGGACACAGCCAACACCAGCCAAATACATAAGCGGGCAATGCAGGGTCATAAGGGGGCGGAGACAAATACAAATTTTACTGGGAAAATGTAAACAGCAGCCATTCTTACACTGTTAATGGCAGGGTTCTCAAACTTTGCACAGTTGGTTACTGGGTGACTGGGATTAATATTCATAAAAGTGGGTGGAGCCTACAAAAAACAATCAAAAATTACCTATTGATTTTTCAGGGGAATATTTCATTGCTGCCATTCTTGCACTGTTAATGGCACAAGACTCAAACCTGGTACAGTTGATCATTGCGTGACTGGGGTTTAAATTTATGTAAGGGGGTGGAGCCCCAAACAGCCAATCTGATTTGTTTCATTTTAATGCAGGTTATTGATGCCAAAGACCGCAAAGCTCACAAACTTGGTCATTGAGTAATTGAGTAATTGTGTGTTAGGGTTAGGAAAAGTGGGCGCAGCCAACACCAGCCAAATACATAATCGGGCAATGCCGGGTCATCAGTAGGCGGAGACAAATACAAATTTCACTGAGAAAATGTAAACTGCAGCAATTCTTACACTATTGATGGTAGGGTTCTCAAACTTTGCACAGTTGGTCACTGGGTGGCTGAGATTAATATTCAGAAAAGTGGGTGGATCCTACAAAAGCCAATCAAAATCCACCTATTAATCTTTAAGGGGAATATTTAATTGATGCCACTCTTGCACTGTTAATGGCACAAGCCTCTTGCACTGTTAATCACCTGTACATGGTACAGTTGGCCATTGGGTGATTGGGGTTTAAATTCAGAAAAGGGGTGGAGCCAGAGCCAATCAGATTTATTTTATTTCAATGCAAATTATTGATGCCAAAGACCGCAAAGCTCACAAACTTGGTCATTAAGTAATTTTGTGTTAGGGTTAGAAAAAGTGGGCGGAGCCAACACCAGCCAAATACATACCTGGGCAATGCCAAGTCATCAGTGGGTGGAGACAAACACAAATTTCACTGGGAAAATGTAAACTGCAGCCATTCTTACACTATTAATTGTAGGGTTCTAAAACTTTGCACAGTTGGTCACTGGGTGACTGGGATTAATATTCAGAAATGTGGGTGGAGCCTACAAAAACCAATTGCAAGTCACCTATTGATTTTCAAGGCAAATATTTAATTGCTGCCATTTTTGCACTGTTCATGGCACAAGCCTCAAACCTGGTACAGTTGATCATTGGGTGACTGGGGTTAAATATTTAGAAAAGGGGTGGGGCCACAAACAGCGAATCAGATGTGTTTAATTTCAATGAAAATTATTCATGTCAAAGACCACAAATCTCACAAACTTGGTCATTGACTATTGACAATTGTGTGTTAGCGTTAGAAAAAGTGGCCACAGCCAACAGCAGCCAAATACATACCCGGGAAACATTAGGACATCAGTGGGTGGAGAAAAATACAAATTTTACTGCTAGAATGTAAACTGAAATTTGGCACACACATAGTACATTACCTGGAATAAAGTATAGGATACTTTTTATTCCCATAACCAAAAAGGGGGCGGAGACAAATAGAAATTTCACTGGAAAATGTAAACTGCAGCCACTCTTACACTGTTACATTGGAGGTGTGTTTAGCTTCTAAGGGTAGAATGGTTAATTTGCGTATCTTCAGCAGTGATGCACTGGGAGACATCTCAAGCTCACTCCCACCTGAATTATCGCAAATTCTTTCTGTTTTAAGAAAGCAAACTTTTGTTTTTCTTAACATCTTAGTAAGGGGACTTTTAGGACCATTGTAGCCCCTTACACACTCCAATGAGTTCTGGGTCACCATGAGCTCGCTGGTTAGTCTGTACCTCTCGTTGTTACAAGCCCTACTGCATAGAGCCAAATTAATTCATGCCATGCACTGATGAGGATCTAACAATCCAAAACAGTCTGTATGCATGTTGGGTTATTATGGCTCTGTACAAATTAGCAAAATGACACATCATTGCATTCCAGCAGTTCTGGAGGCGTGTTTAGCTTTTAAGGGTAACAATGGTTAATTTGCATATATTCAACAGTGATGCACTGGGCGACATTTTAAGCTCACTCCAACCTGAATTATCGCGAATTCTTTCTGTTTTAAGAAAGCAAACTTTTGTTTTTCTTACACTGTCAATAGCAGGGTTCTTAAACTTTGCACAGTTGGTCACTGGGTGACTGGGATTAATATTCAGAAAAGTAGGTGGAGCTTTTAAAAGCTAATCAAAATTCACCTATTGATTTTCAAAGGAGTGGAGCCACAGCCAATTAGATTTATTTCATTTCAATGTCAATTATTGATACCAATGACCGCAAAGCTCACAAACTAGATCATCCTTGAGTAATTGTGTGTTAGGATTAGAAAAAGTGGACAGAGCTAACACTAGCCAATTACATACCCGGGCAACGCCGGGCGACCAGCTAGTACAAAATAAACCAAACAACAGTTGATGTGTGTGGTGAGTGGGAGTATCCCACGGGCTTGGGCATTACAGTATGTTTACTATTAAGATTGGCATACAAACATCAAGAGGAGCTAAGTGATGAGAGCTCCGCTAACAGTTCCACCACTTTCTGCTTACAGCGAGGGTCCAGTAACGTTGCCACCCAGTACAGGTCATTCTCCTTTAACCATTTTTATATGGGGGTCCCTCCCTCAACAGGCAGGACAGCATGAAATACCCCATTTGAACAAGGATGGATGCTGACATAGCCAGCTCCCCTTTCTGACTGAGGTCACAAAAGGTCTCCTCCTCCCCCAGCCCCTCAGTGACAGTGTTGTGTCTGTGGAGTATTGCACAGACACAGAGCTATGCAATAGTGCAAACACAACACAGTGATGACAGAGGCCCTGGAGCTCCACCAGTTATGCTAACTAGTTATGTGACCATGCAGCCATGTGAGATTGGATGGTAACAGGTCTGTAAGGCCCTTAGCTGTGCTGGTGCTGCATGTGCCCTCAACTGAATGGACCAGCTTGGGCATTGTTATTTATTAAAAAGTAGTTTTTTTGGGGGAAAAAAATCAATGTAATTTACAAAAAAATGTACACACGTCCATGTGTGTAGTGACGCCTTACTGAGATATATGAGGTGGTGTAACATCCTTAGAGCCTTCATCTTGTACCAATAATGGTTGTGCGTCAGTAAATTCATCACAGGATAGTGTGAATAACTTGACATCTCAAGTGGAGTGGCTGTGGTGCTAGTAGTAGTGGTGGAGATGGCTGCCGGCTGAGTGGTAAGTAGTTGTTGGGTGCCCAAATCAGAGCAGGAGGAGGAAGATATGTCACGGTTCCACCCAGAAGATGAGGAAGATGAGTTATTGGGCATGTGCCCTCTGAACACTGTGCATTGGTCGAGGTCCGCACGTAATTACGCCAGCACGACCTTGAAAATATCTGCGGGGTGATCTGCCTCTGGCTCTGCTTGTTATTTTTTTCCATATTGGGTATGCAGTACTATTAACAATGTTCAATAGTGGTAGACAGTGGCCTTGATTCACTAACTGGCAGTAAGCCAGTTAGTGTGCCTTATCACTTAGTGGGCACAATCTACAGTGCTAACCTTATTTGATCTTAGCGTACCTTATCTGAGGTTAGTGTGCCTTATCTGAGTTAGTGTGCCTTATCTGAGGTTAGTGTGCCTTATCTGAGTTAGTGTGCCTTATGTGAGTTAGTGTGCCTTATCTGAGGTTAGTGTACCTTATCTGAGTTAGTGTGCCTTATGTGAGTTAGTGTGCCTTATCTGAGGTTAGTGTACCTTATCTGAGTTACTGTGCCTTATCTGAGGTTAGTGTGCCTTATCTGAGTTAGTGTGCCTTGTCTGATTTTAATGTGCCTTATCTGAGGTTAGTGTGCCTTATCTGAGGTTAGTGTGCCTTTTCTGAGTTAGTGTGCCTTTTCTGAGTTAGTGTGCCTTATCTGAGGTTAGGGTGCCTTATCTGAGGTTAGTGTGCATTATCTGAACTTAGTGCCCCTTAAGTAGTTTTGTGCACACTAAGAGATGCACAAAGCTACATCGCGCACTGCACAGCGCACAACGTAATGCGTTGATCTTTGCACGTGGTGCGACGATAACGTCGCCCCCGCTATACTGTATATGATGCGACCATAAGGTCGCATAGGATGTGACGATAATGGTGTCCTGATGCGCCGTTTAAGTCGCATTCTATGTGACCTTCATGTACAGTATAGCGAGTGTGATGTTATTGTGCAGTGCGCGATGTAGCTTTGTGCATCTTTAAGTGTGCACAAAGCTATTTAAGGGACACTACGTTCAGATAAGGCACACTAACCTCAGATAAGGCACACTAACTCAGATAAGGCACACTAACTCAGATAAGGCACACTAACCTTAGATAAGGCACACTAACTCAGATAAGGCACACAAACCTCAGATAAGGCACACTAACTCAGATAAGGCACACTAACCTCAGATAAGGCACACTAACCGGCTTAGTGCCGGTTAGTGAATCAAGCCCAGTGTGTGTAATCCCACAGAGGCACACAATCAGTGTCCAATACACAGCAGCTGTGTGTGTCTGTGTGTGTGTGTGTGTGTATCACTGGGTTGTGTACTTTAAAACACACAAACAGATATTCTATTGTACATTAATTCACACAATTTCACAAATACAGATGCAAGCTAAGCACAGATATTGATAGACAGTGTGCTGGCTTGTTATATATAGAAGAGGATAGTAGAACTGCAAGGCCCAGCAATGACTGTGGCCTGGCCTGGCCTGTATGCAGTGTGCAATTAATACACACAGATATCCTATAGTATGTTCAATCACATATAATACAGTTGAAAGCTAAACACAGTTATGAGAAACAGTGTGCTGGCTTTCTTGCAATAGATAGAAGAGTATAGTAGAACTACGAGGGCCAGAAACTAACTGTGGCCTGTATGCCATGTAAGTGGAACCCAAATAGACAGACATAAATAAGAAATACAGAGCACAGCTTATGATAGACAGTGTGCTGGCTTGCAATAGATAGAAGTAGTAGAACTGCAAAGCCCAATGACTGTGGGCTATATGCAGTGTCACCCACCCAGAGAGCTGTGCTATAGTAAGTTCAATCACAAATACAGTGGAAAGATATGCACTGGTGGTAATAGTGTGTGCTGGTCGACTACAAAGGCCAGCTGGGACTGTGGGCTGTATGCAGTGTCACCCACACAGAGAGCTATGCTTTGGTGGTAATAGACAGTGTTACCCACCCAGAGAGCTGTGCTATAGTAAGTTCAATCACAAATACAGTGGAAAGATATGCACTGGTGGTAATAGAGTGTGCTGGTGAACAACAAAGGCCAGCTGGGAACTGTGGGCTGTATGCAGTGTCACCTACACAGAGAGCTATGCTATAGTAAGTTCAATCATAAATACAGTGGAAAGATATGCACGGGTGGCAATACAGTGTGCTGACAGGAGTACAGCAAGGGCCAGCTGCGACAGGGCTGTATGCAGTGTGTCACCCACACAGAGAGCTATGCTATAGTAAGTTCAATCACAAATACAGTGGAAAGCACACACACACACACAAAAAAAATACAAAAACACATCAGAAGAATATTATCCCTCGAAAAGCTTTTTTGGGGTGCTTTCAGCAACAAATTTCAGCGAGGAGAGAGCTAATAAGAGCCTAAATAATGCTTTAACTATCTCTAACAATGTCTCTCCCTTCCTCTCACTACAGCAGCAGACACAGACTGAGAACATGGCTGGTGCTGCATCATTTTTATAGGGGGTCCATGGGAGAGTGCAGCCTGATTGGCTGTCATGTGTCTGCTGACTGTGAAGTAGGGGGTCAAAATGTAGCCCAATGTCGAGGTATAGGAGGCGGGTCAAACACCCTATGTGTTCACTACCTGCCGCGGATGCAAACAGCTGAAATCCACGCGGACTACCCGCCGCCGCCGGGCAAACTGTTCGGGCCATCTCTAAATATGGATAAGACTTGGGGGACTTGCTAGGCTTGGGGGATATTAGTAATATTAGTAATATCTCCCCGTTTAACTCTTCCTTTAATGTTATCAAATTCCTTTAACAATTCACTGAGGGAGTGTGACGGGCCAGATCATCGGATCAGTGAATCATGAGGGGAGAAGGAAATCCCTCTCCCTACATCTGTTAACCCAGTGTGTACGTTATGCCTTTAGCAGATAACAGGTCTCACTAGCTTAAGCTGCAGCTGCTTCTCTCTCTGAATGAGCTGTCTGAGGAGAATAATGCAGAGCAGAGGACATATATCTTGTTACGTGCAGCATAAACATGTGTAATTGTGTGTTAAACCTGATACCATGGCAGGATTTTCATACTGAAGGCTTTTTTTTTTTTTTTTTTTTGACTATCAAAGAAAAATACTCTCTCTGAGATGTGCAGAGACCAGCACTGCCTTAATTGTCCCATTTCTCATGAAGCACAGACATTGCTAAGTATTTGCTCCACTGCAGCTACAACCTACACACCACAAATTACAGCTTTTGCCTCTGATACTGAACATGAAAAGTAGGAAAATGTTACACAGCTACTTAGACATTATTTGTACATTGTCATTTTAGACCACTTACTTATTGATAGTCTTCCTTTAAGTGAAAACAATGGTGTCAACAGTGTTGGTAACTTATCTATAACACACTTGTGTATGACAGAACTGCAATTCAAAACGGAAAGAAGCGGGAACAGTAGAAAGAAGAAGGAAAGGAAGGAGAGAGAAGAATAAAAAAGGAAAGTGTCAGGATGAAACATGGTGGTATCATTCATATAAGCCGTCTCTGTGGAGTAGTAGCAGGGCCGGCCTTTGACCTGAGCGACCGGTGCGATCGCTCAGGGCGCCGGCTTCCAGGGGGCGCTCCTGCCGCCTGTGTTTTAATTTGGAAGCTGCACCCCGGCTGTGTCCGTCTCGCTCCGCCCCCCCCCCCCCCCCTGCCGCTGCTGGGCAAACATGAATGATGCGGCCACCGTGATGGAGGGGGGAGCCGCGGGGAGGGCAGCCCGTCCTCTCCCTCCCTCCTCTCCGGGCGCTCTCCATGCTCGTGCTCCCCCCTGCAGCAGAGAGAACAACTCACCTCCCTGGTTCCGATCGGCGGCGCCTCTCACTTGCCGCTGGTCTCCTCTTGTACATTGTCACTGATACACACTAAACTTCCTGCTTAACAGGAAGTTTAGTGTGCATCAGTAACTATGTACAAGAGGAGACCAGCGGCAAGTGAGACACCGTGAGAGGCGCCGGCGATCGGAACCAGGGCAGGGAGGTGAGTTGTTCTCTCTGGCTCTGCTGCAGTCTGCATCGGAGGGGGGAGCACGGAGGGTAGCCCGGAGAGGAAGGGAGGGAGAGGTCGGGCTGCCCTCCCCGCGGCTCCCCCTCCAGTATGAGGGGAGGGGGGGGGGCACCTACCTACCTACCTAATCTATACTGGGGGGCAGCTACCTATCTAATCTATACTGGGGGGGCAGCTACCTATCTAATCTATACTGGGGGGCAGCTACCTATCTAATCTATACTGGGGGGCAGCTACCTATCTAATCTATACTGGGGGCACCTACCTATCTAATCTATACTGGGGGCACCTACCTATCTAACCTATACTGGGGGGGGGGGATCTACCTATCTAATCTATACTGGGGGCACCTACCTATCTAACCTATACTGGGGGGGCAGCTACCTATCTAACCTATACTGGGGGGGCAGCTACCTATCTAATCTATACTGGGGGGCAGCTACCTATCTAATCTATACTGGGGGGCAGCTACCTATCTAAACTATACTGGGGGCAGCTACCTATCTAATCTATACTGGGGGGGGCAGCTACCTATCTAATCTATACTGTGGACAGCTACCTATCTAATCTATACTGGGGGCACCTACCTATCTAACCTGTACTGGGGGGGGGGGCAGCTACCTATCTAATCTATACTGGGGGCACCTACCTATCTAACCTATACTGGGGGGGCAGCTACCTATCTAATCTATACTGGGGGCACCTACCTATCTAACCTATACTGGGAGGGCAGCTACCTATCTAATCTATACTGGGGGCAGCTACCTATCTAACCTATACTGGGGGCAGCTACCTATCTATACTATACTGGGGGAACCTACCTATCTAACCTATACTGGGGGGGCAGCTACCTATCTAAACTATACTGGGGGCAGCTACCTATCTAACCTATACTGGGGGCAGCTACCTATCTATACTATACTGGGGGAACCTACCTATCTAACCTATACTGGGGGGGCACCTACCTATCTAATCTATACTGGGGGCAGCTACCTATCTAAACTATACTGGGGGCAGCTACCTATCTAACCTATACTGGGGGGGCAGCTACCTATCTATACTATACTGGGGGAACCTAACTATCTAACCTATACTGGGGGGGCAGCTACCTATCTAACCAATACTGGGGGCAGCTACCTATCTAACCTATACTGGGGGGGGGGGGGCAGCTACCTATCTAATCTATACTGGGGGCAGCTACCTATCTAATCTATACTGGGGGCAGCTACCTATCTAATCTATACTGGGGGCAGCTACCTATCTAAACTATACTGGGGGCAGCTACCTATCTAACCTATACTGGGGGCAGCTACCTATCTATACTATACTGGGGGAACCTACCTATCTAACCTATACTGGGGGGGCAGCTACCTATCTAATCTATACTGGGGGCAGCTACCTATCTAAACTATACTGGGGGCAGCTACCTATCTAACCTATACTGGGGGCAGCTACCTATCTATACTATACTGGGGGAACCTACCTATCTAACCTATACTGGGGGGGCAGCTACCTATCTAATCTATACTGGGGGCAGCTACCTATCTAAACTATACTGGGGGCAGCTACCTATCTAACCTATACTGGTGGGCAGCTACCTATCTATACTATACTGGGGGAACCTACCTATCTAACCTATACTGGGGGGGCAGCTACCTATCTAACCTATACTGGGGGCAGCTACCTATCTAACCTATACTGGGGGGGCAGCTACCTATCTAATCTATACTGGGGGCAGCTACCTATCTAATCTATACTGGGGGCAGCTACCTATCTAATCTATACTGGGGGCAGCTACCTATCTAAACTATACTGGAGGCAGCTACCTATCTAACCTATACTGGGGGCAGCTACCTATCTAACCTATACTGGGGGCAGCTACCTATCTAACCTATACTGGGGGCAGCTACCTATCTAATCTATACTGGGGGCAGCTACCTACCTAACCTATACTGTAGGCAGATCCCCCCTTTAGTGTATATAGGCTTAGGCTACTAGTCTTACAGTCGCAGATCCCCTTTTAGTGTATTTAGGCAGCAGATCCCCCCCCCCCATTAGTGTATGTGTGTGGTGCGCTCACACGCGAAGAGGATTAATTTGGGGGGGGGGCACCAAAATCTGGTTACGCTCAGGGCGCTGTGAAACCTAAGGCCGGCCCTGAGTAGTAGATATGATTTTTCCGGAGTGGAGACCAATGTAAAATGGAATTTTGCTTACTAAAAACGTACAGACTACCCAGCATGCTCATGGTGAACCAGAACTCCTAGAAGTGTGTAAGGGGCTGAAAAGGACCAAAAAGGCTCTTTACTAAGATGCTATGCAAAACAGAAATGCGCCTCCTTAAAGGGACACTGTAGGGGGGGTCGGGGGAAAATGAGTTGAACTTACCCGGGGCTTCTAACGATCCCCCACAGACATCCTGTGCCCGCGCAGCCACTCACCAATGCTCCGGCCCCGCCTCCGATTCACTTCTGGAGTTTCAGACTTTAAAGTCTGAAAACCACTGCGCCTGCGTGGCCGTGTCCTCGATCCCGCTGATGTCACCAGGAGCATACTGCGTAGGCCCAATATGATCTGTGTCTGCGCAGTACACTCCTGGTGACATCAGCGGGAGCGAGGACACGGCAACGCAGGTGCTGTGGTTTTCAGACTTTAAAGTCTGAAATTCCAGCAGTGAACTGGAGGCGGGGTCAGAGCATTGGTGAGTGGCTGCAGGGGCACAGGGTGTCTGTGGGGGACCATTAGAAGCCACGGGTAAGTTCAACTCATTTTCCCCCGACGCCCCTACAGTGCATCCATCTGAAAATGGCGCCTGTGAATAATGGCGCACAGTGTTGCCGCTAATCCGTTTGCCGCTTATCGCTATTTAACGTTAAAGCCTTATTGTTATTTAGCGTTAAAGCCTTATTGGTTTTTAGCGTTAAAGCCTTATTGTTATTTAGCGTTAACACACAAAACCCTCTCTGTACCTATCCCTAACCCCTAAACCCCCTGGTGGTGCCTAACCCTAACCACCCCCCTGGTGGTGCCTAACCCTAACCACCCCCCTGGTGGTGCCTAACCTTAACCACCCCCCTGGTGGTGCCTAACCCTAAGACCCACCCCCAGTGGTGCCTACCCTAACCACCCTCCTGGTGGTGCCTAACCCTAACCACCCCCCTGGTGGTGCCTAACCCTAACCACCCCCCTGGTGGTGCCTAACCCTAACCACCCCCCCTGGTGGTGCCTAACCCTAACCTTGACAGTGTTACATTAAATCCATTCATTGTTTTGCAGTTAAATAACTTCTGCAGTTTGGCTTATGTAGGGTGCTATTGATACATAACGTTAGTGTGTGCCACTATTGATAAATAACGTTAGTGTGTGCCACTATTGATAAATAACGTTAGTGTGTGCCACTATTGATAAATAACGTTACTGTGTGCCGTTTTTCTTCTTTTTTTCCCTGTGCGCCATTATTATGCAGTACTAACGATAAATAGCGATAAGCGTATCTTCTTAATGCGGCGCCATTTCTATGCATAGGCACTGTGCGCCATTATTCACTGATCCCCCTACAGTATCCCTTTAACTCCTTGCCGACCATTCCACGCCAATTGGCATAAATGTGGTGGCAGCCCCAGGACCACTCAACGCCAATTGGCATGACGTCCTGGGGCAGAGATTGCATGCTCATTCCCGGTTGAATGACGGAGCTCCACTTTGTCATCAGTCTCCCAGTGGCGATCACCCCTAGGAGACTGTTAGATGGCGAAACCGCCATCTATTTGCATTGTACAGCGCTGCGATCTAGAGCAGCGCTGTACTGGGGACAGCCGCGTCCCTCGGCTGTCTCCTCTGGAGGCACAAGAGTGATTGGTTCTTATAGGCTGATGTCTATGAGAGCTGATCGCAGGGTTTGGCTGGCGGGGGGAGGGAGGGAGGGTCTGAAGTATAATAAATAAAAAAAATTGCAAATATATTAACAAACAAACAAATAAAAAAAAAATAAACAAGCAAGCTGTAACGAGCGGCGAGGATACAGCGGTCACGGAGAGCAGTGTGGCTGCCGCCGCCATCCCCACCTCTCAGCTGCGGACGCCGCACACGGGACTCTCGCCCGCGCACAGCCTCAGAGCTATGTGCGTGCGCAGCCAGCGGCGAGACCTTTACACGTCTCGGAGATGCGTCAGCTGACCTGCGGGTCGGCTGACGTCACAGGGAGCGCTCCTCGCCCCTGATTGGCCGGGCTGGCGGGGGCGTGCCTGGTAGTCCCCTGCCAGCATGAAGACAACGAGCTGCCAGTACCTCGCTGTCTGTTGTTGCGAATACTTTGTGTTAGTGCTCAGACCTTAGATAGATCCAGTGTGCTTTGATCCGGGAGGAAACTGGGGATTTCACACAGAGATAGGAATTATTTGATGTACTGTATATTATCTGTGTATCACTCTGGCTCGTTTCTGACTATCCCTCTGCTTTACGCTTCTTAGCCCATCTGATCTTGTTGCCAACCTCTGCCTGTTTAACCTTCTTGTCTTTGCCTGTCGATTCTGTACCTTATCTGCCCGGCTGTTACCGACTCAATTGTCCAACCACTCTACTCTCACCTGGGAGCCCTTTGTCTCTGGTGAGGGGCTCCGTACTGTTAGTACCCACCAGCTCCTCTGGTGAGGTATTGTTAAAGCTACCAGTACTTACTGTTGCACTAAACACTACACTCAGGGCAATAAAGTGGTGATTAAGGTCACGGTTTTACCTTAGTGTTTGCTATATTTGTATTATTGGTGATTCTGCAGATCACCTAATAATCAGAACACTGTTACTTGCTAACACCTATCGTTACACAAGCCAGCAGGGATTAGAGTCCACCAACAGAAGGCAGAAGTTTCTGTTGGTTGGCAGAAAAGGGTGGGGGGGAGGGAATCACTTGTGTGATGAATTGTACGGCTCTGCAGCAAGCCCTTAATCCTGCAGTAGTCTAATTGTAAAAAATAGTCTGGTCACTGGGGGGGGATAGGGGGGTTTAAAGCCTGTGGTCCTTAAGTGGTTAAAACAGAAGGTATTTGTGATTATTCAGATTGGAGTGAGCAAATCACCCATTGCTATAAGCTAACCACACCTGCAGAACTGCTGGAATTCAATGAGGTGTCAGCTTGTTAACTGTACAGAGCCACAATAATCCAGCATGCATACAGACTGTCAGTCTATCGGTGCATGGCATTGATTAATGTGGCCCTATGGGGTAGGACAAGCTCATGGTGAACCAGAACTCCTAAGAGTGTGTAAGTCCGAATCAGTCTGAAACATGCCGGATTATTGTGGTTCTATTAACAAGCTGCCACATCATTCGAGTGGTCCTGGGGGTGTGGCTAGCTATCAGCAGTAGCCAAGTGGCCACAGTAGCAGCAATCATCTGTGTGACTGGGCCCGGGACTCCAATGTCCTCCCCACATGCTGCGTGGGTGGGGCACAGTGGAAGGCATATAAAACAGCTGGACTAACTAAGCTGCTCTGGCATGGAGGTCACCAGAGAACATTGCTAATCAGGGCTCAGAGACAGGAACATAGGAGGATCCATCTGAAAATGGCGCCTGAGAATAATGGCGCACGGTGTTGCCGCTAATCCGTTTGCCGCTTATCGCTATTTAACGTTAAAGCCTTATTGTTATTTAACGTTAAAGCCTTATCGTTATTTAGCATTAACACACAGAACCCTCTCTGTACCTATCCCTAACCCCTAAACCCCGCCTGGTGGTGCCTAACCCTAACACCCCCCTGGTGGTGCCTAACCCTAAGACCCCCCTGGTGGTGCCTGACCCTTAGACCCCCCTGGTGGTGCCTAACCCTAAGATCCCCCTGATGGTGCCTAACCCTAAGACCCCCCTGGTGGTGCCTGACCCTTAGACCCCCCCTGGTGGTGCCTAACCCTAAGATCCCCCTGATGGTGCCTAACCCTAAGACCCTCCCTGGTGGTGCCTAACCCTAACCACCCCCCTGGTGGTGCCTAACCCTAAGACCCCCCTGGTGGTGCCTAACCCTAACCTCCCCCCTGGTGGTGCCTAACCCTAAGACCCCCCTGATGGTGCCTAACCCTAAGACCCCCCAGTGGTGCCTAACCCTAAGACCCCCGTGGAGGTGCCTAACCCTAAGACCCCCCCTGATGGTGCCTAACCCTAAGACCCCCTGGTGGTGCCTAACCCTAAGACCCCTATGGTGGTGCCTAACCCTAACCACAGCCCTGGTGGTGCCTAACCCTAAGACCCCCCTGGTGGTGCCTAACCCTAAGACCCCCCCCCAGTGGTGCCTAACCCTAACCTTGACAGTGTTACATTAAATCCATTTACAGTTTTGCAGTTAAATAACTTCTGCAGTTTGGCTTATGTAGGGCGCTATTGATAAATAACGTTTCTGTGCACAATAACGTCTGCTGTTTGGCAAATGAACGGCACTATTGATAAATAACGTTAGTGTGTGCCACTATTGGTAAATAACGTTAGTGTGTGCCACTATTGGTAAATAACGTTAGTGTGTGCCGTTTTTCTTCTTTTTTCCCTGTGCGCCATTATTATGCAGTACTAACGATAAATAGCGATAAGCGTATCTTTTTAATGCGGCGCCATTTTTATGCATAGGCGCTGTGCGCCATTATTCACTGATCCGCCTAGGGGATACTTACCTGAGGAGGGGGAAGCCTCAGCCATACATTACTTTCCTCCTATGTTGCTGTCCCTTACAGTAGGTAGTAGAAATCTGACAGAACCAATATGTTTTGGACTAGGCCATCTCCTCCTGGGGGATTCTCAGGGTTATCTTCATCTTCAAAAGCCCTTAGTGATAGGCAGTTGCTCAGTTCTACTCCCCAAAAAAGTGTACGGTGAGCACGGAGGCTGTCCAGCATCTTTGTATAAATATTTTTGACAGAGTGTCTTTATAAAGAATAAAGACCATGAAATTGTAAAAATACAATGTATTTTGCAAATATTTTCTCGAAATCGAAAATAGCATTTTTGATGTGAAAATTAATTTGGCAAAAAATGTGCAAGCAACACCATTGGTTACATGCCGGTCCTAGGGAACTGACTCCGGTTACTAAAGTGGAATGCTATGCTTGGTGTCTGCCTCCTGGTACCTGGAGAGAGCAAATAATGATAGCAGCTATTGTACATGTGTGTATTTAGTCTGAAGACACCTTAGTGATAACCAACTACCATGGAACTTCTCGAGACTGCCTGGAAGTTAGAGATGCCATCCACGGATTGTGACATCTGTGATCTCACACCTTGTATCCTCTGTTGTGCAGATTCTCTGTCCAGAGATGTTCAGAAGATTCAGGAAGCTGTGAAGACCCTGGAAACATTCATGCTTAATGGAAAGAGTAAGTTTGTGTCTCAGGACAGTGGCATTGACCTACAGACTGAGGCTCACCAGCAGCCCAGAAACATAATTCTACTGAACTACACCACAAAAACTGACAGAATGGGCCTGCTTCACCAATCTATTATGCTGTAGGTGTAACATTGTTGTAAACTAACAAATATTTCCCAGATGGTCACAGTAAACCAATAACTGAGGAAGAGAGTTGTAACAGTAATATTAGGAGAGGAGGAGGGTGCAGAGGGTTTGAGGTTTGTTTATTTACTTATTTTTAATGGGAGGACCTAAGAAGGTGGAGAATGGGGTATGTGAGAGGAGGAAACAGAATAAAATACCCTCCCAGTCTCCCCTTATAAAGCATACATGGCGTTTTGCCGCCCCGGTCTTTTTGGCGCAGGGTGAGACAAATGACGGCGCACTCTGCTGTTGCACAAATTCCGGGTGGCATTAATTTCTATTCCCCCTTCGAGTCATAGCAACTCGGGGAGAAGTTGATACGGGGTCAGGCAATTACCGGATCCCCAAATTACCCTCGCGTGGCTGTAGACAAAATAACATTATGTCTATGGTGGTGCCCAGGTCAGGCGCAGCGTGGGGAAGCACGCGCACCAAAATGACCTGCCTTACTTAAGCATAAGGATGTCATCATTCCCATTGGTTACTAAGGGCAGACGCTATATGGTTTGATTCATTTATAAGAAGGGAAAAATGGAAACAGCCAGCTAACCCCCAAAAAATTCTGGCTGTAGCAAATCTTTGTCTAAGATCCCCAAAAAATTATCCTAAAGTGAATCAGACAGATTTGCCACGAGTCTGACTTCTTCTGGAAAAAGAAGGATCCGCAAACCACAGTGGGATAGATAAAAGCTGGTATTCTTTATTTAGACAATCCACACATAGACATGGACAACCACAGGATCAAACGGATGCATGTCGGGCCCAGAATACGCCCTTAGTCATAGTTTCTGCTCGCACACTTCCTGCATTGTATGAGGCAAATTGTTGGATCTTGTAAGGTCATCTCTGATCTTGTGGTGGAAACGACAAACCCAGAACATAGCATTGCTTAAAGCAGAGGTGTCAAACTCAAATACAAAGTGGGCCAAAATTCAACACTGGGACCAAGTCATGGACCAACCTCAATGTCTAGTGGCCCCCTCTCTCTCTTCTGATGAAGTTCCCTGGTGTCTAATGGCTCCCCCTCCCTCCCCTACACAGTTCCCTGCTGTCTAGTGGCCTCCCTCCCTCTCCCATAGTTCCCTGCTGTCTAGTCCTCACCTCCCCGCCTATACAATTCCCTGGTGTCTAGTGTTTTCCCCTCCCTTCACCATATGGCTTCCCTGGTAATCTAGAGCTTCACCTCCAGTATAGCGTCCCTGGTGGTCTGGAGTGGGCCAAACAAAATACAAAGTGGGGAAACTACTTGAGGGCTAAATGTGATGGCTCTGAGGGCAAGATTTTGCCCGCAGGTCAGAGTTCAACATATATGGCTTAAAGCGATAATCCAATAAATAATACTCATTTTACCAATCCCCTTGCTGTGAAATGTTATAATTACCTACCCAATATTTTTCATATAAATCTCTCTCGGAGCTTCGGGCCCGCCATTTCCATCATGCAACCCGGCCCTCTAGTAGCAAAATGCCTCGGTGTTCTCTCTGCTGGAGATAGACAAAACACTATGGAGTTTTGTTGCCAGGGGACAGGTAATCATAACATTTTACAACAAGAGGATCAGTAAAACTTGAAATATTCACTAGATTTCTGCTTCAGATATGACAGGGCAGTCATTCTATGATCAAATTCCCCCATGGCACTATGTGTAATGGTAGCCACCATTATTAGATGATTAGATGCCACAAACACCTCATTATTATCTTACAGCTTCCAAAATACATGTAGCATTGCATGATTTATGCCGGAGACCGCCCACACCCTCCCCAATCCCCACAGATTCCTCCACCGCTCATTTGCTTAGGCTTGGTTCAGACGCCCGGCGTCTCCTCCAAATGCTTTTCTGTAAGTGTGAAGAAAAGCATTTGTTTGCTTTCAGTGGCTTTTAGTGGCGATATGCATTTCTCACCCCCTTGGGGGAGACAGAGGACCGGCGGTAAACTCCAATAGCCAAGGGCGTAACAATAGACCCTGCAAGGGATGCAGCTGCAGGGGGGCCCAGAAGCTACAGGGGGCCCCATCCTGATAGACTGACAACCATGGGCAAGGAGAGAAGAAGCTTTCTGCTCTCTGCACAATTGTTCTAATGACTGCATCTGCTCAGCCACTGATAAGGAATCATAAAAAGTTTGCAGACAAAGATTTGTAGACAGTCCCTATTCACTGTGCACCAGGCTCTTGTGTACAGCACCTAGCTACCTTGGTGGGAGGGGGCCCCATGCAAAGTTTTGCAGGGGGGCCCAGTGATTTCTAGTTACGCCCCTGCCAATAGCTGGAAATATAGGGATAAAAATGCTCTGTTTGTGCAAATGAGGGTAAATGTCAGGAAACAATGATACCAGCACTGCCCATTCACTTGAATAGACAGCACTTAACGAGTGCTGCGGCCAGTGGTAAACTCTGTGTGAACCAAGCGTTAGTGAGACCTGCGTCATACACAATGGCACGTACTTGCTAGTTATTGACAATAACTTTCAAAGTCTGGGAAAATGTGTAAGAGGTCTCAGGAGTGAGAGAGGTCAGTTCGGCGTACGCTCCGCCCCCGCGCTGCGTCTGACCTGGGTGACGCCGTAGACATAACTTTATTACGTCTTTGGCTACGCAGCAGAGTAATTTAGATGCCACTGATAGCCAGACTCTGAATTACCTTTACCTCTGAGTGGCTATGACTCTGAGGGGGAATAGTAATTAACACCGCCTGGTATTTGAGTGGCATTTGGGTGAACTGTCATAAGACTCATCCTGTGCCAAAGTACCCGGGTGGGAAAACTCCAGTACGCCTCAGGCGACCCTCATGCACAACAGCTGGGACAGGGTCACTTATTATTGATGAGCAAAAAGTTCCATTTTCTTTTTATGAACATTTTTGTTAAAAATGCCACTTATTTGCATGAATGAGAAAACCTGTGAAAATATTGCGGCCCATGGGAAAACACATTTTCGCACAGATGAATATATGCACAGAAAATGTGTGGACATGCGTACAGAGACACATTCTCTCCTAATGGACTGAAGCCTATTGGCATGAGGAAACACATTTCACGAATTGTTAGGGCTGTTTCCTGGGGCAGAGGACCCCTAACTTCATAGGAAGGAGCTCACAAAGGAGGGCAAGCAAGGTTAAGGCAAATTGACTACTGTTATTGTTTCTATTCTTTGCACTGTGTTATTTCTGCTGTACATATGCTGTCTCTGTCCTGTGACCTCCTCACATACCGACTATAAGCTGGACCAAATGAATCATCATTTTTCAGACCACTGATGATGGATGGATGTAGTGGATGGAGGATCTTCTCAGAAGTTCTGCAGAGCTCAGGACATGCTTTGTGTCCTCTGATAGTCTTCACCTGAAGGAACTCCAACTAGTCTGAGATAGGATGACCTTCAGCACTGTTTTCTGTTTAATAAAATGTTGGTATCTTTAATTCACCATATCTTTTCTGTCTCTCCCCCCCATCTCTCTCTCTGGCCCTCCCCATCTCCCGAAGATAAATCTTTATCATGCAGTTTGGGCTGGACCGGCTTTGGACTCAGCTGCTACTATCTGTCTTCAGACAAGAAATTCTGGAATGATGCAAAGAGAGACTGTGAGGTCCGGACAGCTCATCTGGTGGTCATCAACAGCGAGGCAGAGATGGTGAGAATGACGAGGTGCATGCATGACATAATTACAGTGGTGTAGCAATAGGGGATGCAGAAGTTGCCACTGCAACGGGGAATCCTTGGGCCAGAGGGGTTCAGAGAGGCCCTCTCTCAACCACAGTATTAGCTCTCCACTGGTCCTGTGCTGGTAATAATCACTTCGATAGATGCTGTGAATAGTGTGGTAATCAGTCACTAACAAACTGTTCCCCATCCCCCTCTTGCACCTCTGACACTATAATTGTCCTTGGCTGGTTTTGGTGCGCCGTATCAATTGTTATGTATAGAGTGCTTGTAGGGGCTAAATGTAATATATTTGCACTGGGGCCCAGCTACACTACTGCATACCTCCCAACTTTGGAAGATGAGAAAGAGGGACACATAAGCCACGCCCCCTGTGAGGCCTTAAGTCACACCCTAGATTTTTCAGAAGGGTGGGAGAGGGTGACAATGGGCGGGACGAGGGTGGGGAGGAGGGTGCTAGTTGATAGGAGGAGGGTGCTGTTATAATTTAAGTAGGCCTCAGTTATTTGGACTGAGTTAGTCAAAAAGGCTTGGGGAGCAGACCTGCCCTTTCAGGGGATTTTCTCTTAGAGAGAAAATCTGCAGTTCTGTCAGCAGAACCAGAACATACCAAGAAGCTGTTCTATGGACAAGGCCACAGGTCTCCCTGACCTGTGCATGTACACCACTAGAACAATAAACATCAGCCATATTTACTAAATACCGAATTCCTTGTATGTATGTCAAAAGCCTCATTAAATATTAATTGAGTAGGTGGGTATTATGACCCCACGAGGGGGCTCCACCAATAGTCTGATCTAGGGTATGCCGAAGATGATGTCATATTTAACTCTTTCCTAGTCGGTATTAAACCCCGAGTGAGCGAGGGGAGCTCACTCTGCTTCTTACTTTCACACTAGCTCTCAATGCTGACTGGAACTTCTAAGTATTTTCATTCTATATGTAATCTGATATAATGTATGCTGTACATAGGTAGTCTAGTGTAACGTAGTTTAGAAAGAAGGTACCTGATTGACTTCAGCAGGAAGTTTAATCAAGAAGCTTGTAACGCAACATGAAGATTGGCGTGGCTAGGATATAATGAACTGTATCTATCTGTATTTCTGTTTCCTGAATGAATAACGTGGATATTGAAGAAGCCTGAGAAAGTCTATCTCCTGCTTGCTGTGTTGAGAGTCCAGTTATCTCAAAGTCCGTGAGACGCAACTATAAGAAGTTGCTGGTGCCGGAAAAAGGTGATTAGAACAGCTTATAACAGGTGCCAGTGGGTGGGCAGTAGGGTGTCAGTGGGTGGGGAGGATGGTGCCACTCTGAGTGGGTGGGGAGGAGGGTGCCACTCTGGGTGGGCAGGAGGGTGCTGGAGGGTGCCACTCTTGGTGGGTGGGTAGGAGGCTGCCACTTTGAATGGGTGGTGTCAGGAACCGGCCCCGCGGCACGCCTGCGTATACGGTTTCCGACTGTGGGTTTGACCAGATCAAGTGGGGAGCAGCCTTAATCAAGCTAAAACAAGGCTGTGACCCCTCAGTTTAGTACAGCAGAAGTCAAACTTATTAAATAACGATTTAATATTCCAGGAAAAAGTGGAACAATGCAGAAAATAATATATACAAAAGATTTACAAAAACAAAGTAAAAAGTTACAAAATAAAAGTTACAAGGATACACAACAAGACAAGTTTGCAAAAATAAATGGGAAATTATGTTACCAGCGTAGGTTAGAACGTGGTTGGCGGGAGAACGCCATTTCTGATTCGCTCGGGATCATCCCTAGCTATGCGCTACCTCCAAGAGAAGATCTGTGACTGTCCTAGCTGCTGTTTTATAGCAAAATTTGTGCCCCGGGGCCACCCCAATGTCCAGGTCCAGGAATAATCCAATTTCCTGTTTAACGCATGCAACTTCAAAGCGTTCCTGCTTTAGCTTGTAAAGTTTGGGGTAAAACTATAGTCTAGTACATACATCAAAAAAAGGAACAATCGGTGTCAGCACACAGAGAGAATCTGATTATTGGTGATCTGCAGTACCACCAAGAATACAGATATATATATGATTATTAATGATCTGCAGAATCACCAATAATACAGATATAGCTAACCTCTGGACACCTATAGAATGTGAGTGTTTTGGTGCAACAGTAATGACTTTGAGTGAGACCACCCGAGGAGCAGGTGGTCTTTGGCAGTATGGGCAATACTGCTTTTTGAGAAGAGCAAAAACCTTCCAGCAGCCTGAGACCTCCAAAGGGGGTGGAGTCCCAGGCTGAAGGTAGGAAGGACCTGTGAGTGAGCGACACCTGAAAGGTGGATGTCACTAGCAGGTCTGGAGACTATCTCTTAAGGAGAGAGATAGCTCTCGAGGTTGGGCAAGCCAGGTCGACAACACACGGACAGACAAAGTACAAAGACAGAAGGCTGATTCGGTATCCAAAGGCAGGCAGGGTTGGCAACAGATAATCAGATGTGCGTAGGTACCGAATCAGAAAGCAGAGAGATAGTCAGGAAAGCAGTAGGTCATAACAGATATCAACAATGCCTAGTCTTGGGTGTGAGGTCCGTGGTCTCTACACCCTGGAACTAGTCTGGAATATAATATGATGGTACACAGTATCCCTAGTCTTGGGTGTGAGGTCCGTGGTCACGACACCCTGGAACTAGTCTGAAGAATAACAGAATGATAACACAAGTCCCTAATCTTGGGTGTGAGGTCCGTGGTCTCTACACCCTGGAACTAGTCTGGAATATAATATGATGGTACACAGTATCCCTAGTCTTGGGTGTGAGGTCCGTGGTCTCGACACCCTGGAACTAGTCTGAAGTATAACAGAATGATAACACAAGTCCCTAATCTTGGGTGTGAGGTCCGTGGTCTCTACACCCTGGAACTAGTCTGGAATATAATATGATGGTACACAGTATCCCTAGTCTTGGGTGTGAGGTCCGTGGTCTCGACACCCTGGAACTAGTCTGAAGTATAACAGAATGATAACACAAGTCCCTAATCTTGGGTGTGAGGTCCGTGGTCTCTACACCCTGGAACTAGTCTGGAATATAATATGATGGTACACAGTATCCCTAGTCTTGGGTGTGAGGTCCGTGGTCTCGACACCCTGGAACTAGTCTGAAGTATAACACAATAATAAACAGAAGTAATCTGGCTCAGTGTGAATTCCCAGGTCCTCCTGGTTCAAACACACTGTAGGATCTGACTAAGGTCTGAGTGCTTCCACGTAGTGTTCTCAACGGCAGACAACTTGTGACTGAGCAGAAGTAACTATATATAGAGCAGCGCTCTCCGGCGCCACCCATCATTGATTGACCAATAGTCACTTGTTCTGAGGTCAGCTGACCCGCTTGGTCAGCTGATCCCTCCTTGGCTTGTCATAATAGTTCTGCCTCTCAGCGCGCACGTATTCCTGAGTCTGTGTGAACTAACAGACCCAGCCACACCAGACGCACGCTACTGCGTGCAAACCGCTGCGCTGGACGCGGAATCAGCCGCCTTGCTGTCAGTACACGCGGCGGCTTTTCCGCGTTCTCTTACAAAAAGATTGTGGAGTGAGGCTTCCTCCTGTCATATGTAAATTCCAAGGCTCTTCCTGTCTACTTTTGAACTTGGCAGACTCAATTAGTCGGATTGTATTTTGGCCACAGGTAGCTGTTTACATGTACACAGAGTTCCAAGCAATGTTGTTATGTAATTACCTGTACCCAGACACAGACAGTCACATCTGAGACAGCAGATCAAAGGTGAAGACCTGACTGCTATTGTTCACCCTCAGATGCAAATGTACTACAGGAGATCCAATTAGCAGCTTCCAACTTCCAGAGGACTGAATACAGACTCAAGGTAGCAGCTTCCTTCACCCATACACATGTGACACACAATGAAAAATGTGTTCCTGTATTATCCTTAACATCATAACTAGCTGCTATCATGACAGGTGGGTAGGAAGGTGCCACTCTTGGTGGGTGGCTAGGAGGGTGCCACTCTGTGTGGGTGGGTGGTTAGGAGAGTGCCACTATGGGTGTGTGGGTAGAAGGGTGCCACTCTGGTAGTGGGGAGGAGGTTGCCACTCTGGGTGGGGAGGAGGTTGCCACTCTGTGTGGGTGGATGGGTATAAGGGTGCCAGTCTGGGTAGTTGGATAGGAGGGTGCCACTTTGGATGGGTGGTTAGGAGGGTGCCACTCTGGGTGGGTGGTTAGGAGGGTGCCACTCTGGGTGGGTGGTTAGGAGGGTGCCACTCTGGGTGGGTGGTTAGGAGGGTGCCACTCTGGGTGGGTGGGTGTTTGGGGTGCTTAAAGGGAACCTAAACGGAGAAGGATATGGATTTTTCCTTTAAAAATAATACCAGTTGCCTGACTCTCCTGCTGATCTTGTGTCTCTAATACTTTCAGCCACAGCCCCTCAACAAGCATGCAGATCAGGTGCTCTGACTGAAGTCAGACTGGATTAGCTGCATGCTTGTTTCAGGTGTGGGATTCAGCCACTACTGCAGCCAAAGAGCTCAGCAGGACAGCCAGGCAACTGGTATTGTTTAAAAAGAAACATCCATTTCCCTCTCAGTTTAGGTTCCCTTTAAGCAATAAAGGCACAGAGTTGATAGCATTGTTCTGGACAAAGGCTTATCAGCTCATGCTTATCAGAGCAAACACTCACTTCTTAAGGTACATACACACGTCAGATTTTTCCAAACGACCGGTCGTTTGGACGTCAAATCAGGTGTGTGTACAATCGGTCTCTCAGCTGATAACGCTGGTTTTGACGGATCCGCTTGGCGGATCGGTCAAAACCAGCGTCATCAGTCAAACGAACGACTGTACACACACCTGATTTGACGTCCAAATGACCGGTCGTTTGGAAAAATCCGACGTATGTATGTACCTTAAGTCATAGCCAACCACTATCAGTGAGCCTAAGAAAATATTTTGTGTTATCATTCATATGGGACTGTAGGCAATACTGTTTCCATGATCACCTTAAAGCGGACCTGAACTCAGAATGTCCTCCCCGCTCTAAAAGTCACACAACAGCATAATAACCTTGAAACAAAGAACATTTCTTTGTTACAGCTTATATAAATCCTGCAATAAATCTGCACAGTTTCTACTTCCCGATTCATGGAAGCCGACATATTGTTTACAGCCTGTACTTTCAAATTGTGTTATCTGCTTGTCTGCCATAGTCATGTGACACAGGGGAGAGATCAGGTTACAATAAGTGATCAGACACAAATACATGCAGGGTGCATTTCTCTGTGTTTTCCTTTTCTCCAGTGCAAGCATCAGGTCCACTTTAACTACTTTAGGACCTTAATGATTGAAAGCTACGTCCTGTTTTGATGGCTACCTGGCTGCCAGGACATAGATTTCAATCCAACCACACTGCGTATTCTCGCGGCTTTCGCCATTCCCAATGATCTTGTCACTGTCTCCCCACCGCAGCTCACTCGCTCGGCCATCTCTATTGGCTCATTGGCTCCTGGCCCTGTCTATCAATGTAAGCAGCTCCTATTGGCTTACATTGGCCCCCACTTAGCGCTAAAAATTCAACCCCATAAAGAATGACCACAACATACTGATGAATGCAAGGGAGAGGAAGGCGGGGAACTCGCCCTTTGCCACCCAGGAAAAAAGGCAGCTAAACAGGTGAACAGACCCTCTTTACATGTACCCAATGCTTCTGTCATTGGCTAATGCAACAATGTTTTAGCCCAGCAACACCTGGCAGAAAACTATACCGGGGCTAAGCCAACCAATCAGATAACCCCTTACTTAGCTAACTCAGCATTTTCCCTTGACAGCCTGTATCCATGGCAGCGACCAATCAGCAAAGCCCCTACCTCACAGAGGGAATGATGAATTTTACCTCATAATAGAATTCACCTCAGGCAAGATTGCCAAAGACCCATGTAGAGCCTGCTTTATGTAATGCAGCCCTTTACATTCTATGAAAAATGGTCAAGAATTGTCATTTCACAGATTTAAAATAGGTTTGAAGTCAGGGCTCTGATTAGGGCCAGACACTCACCGTTCCTCCTCCCTCAGCCACAGAATACTAGAAGCTTTACTTTCTTACAGAGGATGACAGGGTTTCCTCCAGAAATTAATGCTGTTTTGCCATAACTGTTTTTCCTTCTATGTTGACAAGTGCCTCAGTTCCTGCTGCAGAGAAATACCCCCACATAATACCACCACCATGTTTTACAGTAGATATGATGTTGTTTGATTAAGACTTGTTTTGGCTTTCCACAATATATACTGGTTGGTGTGTAGATCATAACATGTTATTCCATTTCAGTCTCCAAGGTGCGATTGTGAGTGATTTCTTGGAACCCTCTCTTATAAGCCACATTTGTGGTGCGCTTATGTTACTGTTGCTAAATGTACACAATGACCACACTTTGCTTTAAATTCCTGTAACTACGTAAAGGTTGCCATAAGCCTTAACATATCCTCTCTGACTGGTTTCCGCCTCACTTGTTCATCTAGTTTGGAGGGACAGCCTAACCCAGGAAGTGTGCTAGTAGTGTCAACCTCTTCTCCCTCATGAATTAAGTGTCCGCCTAGGGATTGATAAAGCCTTTGATCGTTTTTTAATCTTTTTTATACATCTCCTGACTTTCCCCCCATCCACTTTATCCCTGAGATCCTTTAAAACAGTCCCTTGCCACCCATAGTTGATCGTGTGATTTCAGCTGCATTTTCAAGGACTGGAATGACCCAAGAATAGCTGATTTTATGCTGAGCTGATCACTATGACTTTAATTGATAATGGCTAGAATCTGCTAAGCTTGCTGTGGAATGGCAAAGATGATTAAGGTCCGTACACACGCCGGACTGGAGGCAACGACGGGTCCATCGTTACCTCTCGCTGGGTGGGCGTTCCAACAACAGTCCGGCATGTGTACGCACTGTCGGCGGACTGATACGGCTGTTTCTGAGCGATCTGCCCGGCGGATCGCTCAGAAACAGCCGTATCAGTCCGCCGACAGTGCGTACATACGGCGAACTGTCGTTGGAACGCCCACCCAGCGGGAGGCAACGACGGACCCGTCGTTGCCTCCAGTCCGGCGTGTGTACGGACCTTTAGTTACACCTGACTAAGTGTGGGGGGAGGAGAATGATCTTTTATTCTTCTCACAGTTTTTTTTCCCTCAAAACAAATCTTTATTTTTTTGAATATATCTGTTACATTGAGTAAATTAAGTTGTAAAAGTATATTTTTATATTACTATTTTTTTTTTCGTTTCCATCTATAACGGAATTAAATGTCAATGTTTTGCCAGGGGTGATGTGCTCATTGTAGCTGGAGTCTGCTGGGGAGGAGACTTTTCTCCAGGAGGCATGATTTCAGTTTTGCACCTCGCTTTATCGCATGGGCAAAACAGTTTCCATAGCCCTGTAAGAGAAATTGTAAAAAGGGCCCTGCCGTAACATAGATATTACAGTAGCTAAGAATACTCCTGATGAGTGAAATGGCTGGCTTCAGCCTGTAATGTTAGTTGACCTGGGACTGATTGCCGCCCAATGGTGGTATAGTAATGAGAATAGCTGACTTCCAAGCAGTTGACCTGGGTTTGGTTCCTGGCCAATGTATGTGAGTGTGCTTTTGACATCATACAAATCCCTGGAAGACAAGATCCTCCTCCTCTGGAGGAAAAAGGAGGGTAAGAGGAAAAAGGGGGTGTTTTTGAAGGTTAAAAACGTTTTTAAAGCATTTTAAAAGGCACTTCCGGTTTGTCTATCCGGATATCCGAATAGGTCGAAAGAGAGGAGAAACTGAGAGGAGAGAGGATAAACTGAGAGGAGAGCGGATGAACTGAGGCCCCCACAACGCTCACATTCTCCTGCAGATGCTGAAAGTTGGACGGAGATATGTGGGCGGGCTCTCTCGGCTGTCTCTCTGTCTTTCATTGGCAGGAGAGAATAGCCCTTTGCTAAAGAGCTGTACTGATTGGAGGGTGGGACAGACAGAGGAGTATGCCTGGAAGTTCCTCTGCTTGGGTTCAGCCTGTACCATGGTGGCACTCAATTGAACATGCATCCTGCTAGGGTGGACGACGTCCACCCTCTAAGAAAAGTAGGTGGACATCGTCCATCCACGTTCACGCACGAATCGACCCCTGCTACAACCCCAAGTCAGAGGCTGGATACTTGTAACGCTTTAATGAAGTAAGTTTTCTAAAACAAAACAAAAAAAAAAAAATGCCAAAGCAAGCAGTAAAAAGTTCCTTTATTGAAATGCATTGTGTTATTTCTCTAATTGTCATGCTTTTGCAACAAGCACACATACCACACACTTCTGCTTGTGTGTGTGTGTGTGTGGGGGGGGGGGGAGCATGTTGTCTTATAAACATGTCCATCCAGTCAGAGTGTTGGGTACAGGTCATGTGATGTCACTTCAGCAGTGCATTTGCATAGTTTCTGAAAGCCACGCCTCTCTATTTATTGATGAACTGACAGAGAGACACAGATTTACTTCTGTCTGTTATTCTGGGCGGAATTTCATTTCAGACACTTTATAAGAGTAGAAATCTGTCTTGAATACATCCCACAAAACCCCTGAGCCTTTGTTTGTGTTTGGCTCCCGCAGGTATAATCCGTTCAGGTCGGAAACAAGACAGTATTTGTACCACCAGGCCCCAGTCCACAGCACTGCACAGTTTCCATTGTGGCCGTCATTATCCTTGTCCTTTGTAGTGAATGCCTGGTCCGTATGTTCAGTGAGACCGTCCCCTGCAGAGACAAAACCACTACAATGCATTAGTCACTATGATGCCACATATACAGTATGTGTAGTATTGTATCCTATGTTGTCTCTGATGGGCATGGTTTAGCTGACTGAGTGTGGATTCCTCTGTGTGCATAACTACAGTATATACCATATTTTTCACACCATAAGATGCACTTCTCCTTCCCCAAAACTGTGTGTGTGGGGTGGGGAGGAAGTCAGCGCATCTTGTAGTCCAAATGTGTGCTAGGTGTCCACCCACAATGAAGTACACAGTGAGCCGAAACTCATACCTATCCAGCCGGCGTGCTTCAAGTCCTCTCCTCCTCTCCAGCCAGCTGAAAAGACAAATTCTGCTACTCTACAGCTAGATGTCCTCCGAGCAGGGCTGGATTTATATCACAGGAGCCTATAGGCACAGATGTCCTGGCACCCTAAACTTATCCCTCCATGAACCTACAAACCCTGTCACATCACACAACAAGCATTTTGATGCCTCCATTCTTTGTTGCACTGGTGCTCTCTCAGTGTGTGATATTGGCGGGCCTCTGCTGCAGCCTACACATCATGCATGACCCTGGCATACGTGCGCCATCAGGTCATGCAGGGAGAGGGTACCAATAAACCAGGAAGAACAAAGCCTTCAGAGGGCTCAGAGCTGTAGAGCAGCAGGATCTGTCATTACCGCAGCTGGAGAAGGAGAGGAGCAGATGGAGGAGGAGGTCTTGGAGCGCACTAATAATCAGGAAACACAGAAGCCTCGGAGGAGCAGTGGAGCGATGAGCACGTAATCTAACATTTAATTCGGAAAAAGGGTTTGTAACCGTAATCAGGATCCAGGATTTTGCAAATTTCACGTAATTTAATGATCTACATTGCAGTCCATACCACTGACTTTATGGGTTTATAGCAAAGCTGCCATACATGCTAGATAGGAGGGAGAGATCCACAGACTCTGGATGAGTGTAAAACCAGACACTATGTGAAAAGCAGTGAGATACAGGAAAAATGCCATCCACAGGATGAACTAATGCGTGTCGGGCTTACAGTATGTCCTTAGTCATAGTTGCAATGAACCTGCACAGTGGTGGTGGAGCCTTTATAGGTGGAGGAAGGAAAGGGGCCCTCACTGCGTTAGAGACAAAATGATGCCTCCTGATTTAAAGGAATAGACATATATACTGCATATACACACATATAAAACCCCAGCATGCCCCTAAAATATAAATAATTTAACACCCAGATGCTTAACACTAAAAGGAAGAAGAGAAGAAAAGGGAAGCAGGGAGGGGAGGGGAGGAGGAGGAGGAGAAAGAAGAAGGAGACGCTGATAAAAAAAATCATACATCAAACCGAGGCGTAACAAGAAATCACTGCAACCCCCCCCCCCCCTTCCCTACTGCAAAAAGTTTGGATATTTAACCACTTAAGGACCACAGGCTGCCACCCCACTAGTGACCAGGCTATTTAAGTTTTACAGTTCAGTGCTCTGCAGCTGAGCCATACAATGTAGCACACAAATAAATCACCCCCCCCCCCCCCCCCTAATCTTGCCACCAACAAAGCTTTCTGTTGGTGGCATCTGATTGCTGCTGCTACTTTTTTTTTTTTTATTAATTAATATGTGCTTTTTTTCAATAAAAAGCACTATTTTTGTATTGTTTTTACTGTATACCTCCCCCCCCCCCCCCCCCGAGATCCAATCAGTGTGATCTCTCTCATAGGCATCAGCCTACAAGAGTGATCACCTTGTGTGTCTCCCCTCAGTGACAGAGCTGTCCCCTGTACAGCGCTGCAGTAGATTTCAGCACTGTACAAGTCATTACTTGCTTTTTCTTCATCCTGCCAGCCGCGGCTAGCAGGTTATTTATGGAGTGGAGCTCCGCATCCGTATGCGCGATCCACGCTAATACCTGCCCATCGCTCTTTACACCTTTTGGCATTACGCGGCCCTGAGACTGCCGCCTTCCCGATGCCTATTGACATTAGGCGGTCGGGAAGGGGCTAAAAAAAAAAAGAAACATACTTACCGTATAGGTAGCCAGGTATAGGTGACCCCAGTAAAGGTAGCGTAGTTGTGCCCAGAATAGATAGCTTGGTATAGGTGACCCAAGCATAGGAAGCCTGGTATAAATGCCCCCAGTAAAGGTAGCCTGATATAGTTATCCCCAGTATAGGTTTCCAGCTATAGGTACCCCAGTATAAGTGAGCCAGCTATAGGTACTCCCAGTAAAGGTAGCCGGGCATACCTGCCCCAGTTTAGATACCCAGGTATTGTTGCCCCAGTATAGGTTAGCCAGGTATAGGTGCCCCCAGAATAAGTTAGCCAAGTATAGGTGCCCCAATGTAGGTTAGCCAGGTACAGTTGCCCCAGTATAGGTAAGCCAGGTATAGTTGCCCCCAGTATAAGTTAGCCAGGTATAATTTCCCACAGTATAGGTTAGCCAGGTATAGTTGCCCTCAATATAGGTTAGCCAGGTATATAGTAACTGCCCCCAGTATTGGTAGCCTGCTATAGGTGACCCCGGTATAGGTTAGACAGGTATAGTTGCCTTCAGTATAGGTAGCCTGGGGGGGGGGGGCAGCAGGTAAACAGAGCCGCAGGGAGGGAAGGCCTAATCAGGAAGTACAGTGAATCACCAAACTTCTAAGTTCCTCTCCATGTTTGAGGTCACCATCTGTATCTCGTATATTTTGTGTGGTGTTAGAACATTGGTACAACCAAAATACATGAGTGTACATTTCATCTGCCATTTGTGTGCCCATATAGCCATCCTATCCAGATGCTTCTGCAATATGTCACTATCTTCTTGAGAGGTAACAATTCACATAAGAGTTTGCATTATCACTGGCTCAAGAACACCAAAAAGAGACTCCATGTAAAACCCCAATTTTTTTTTTTAAAGTGGTGCTGAACCTGGGGAATCATAATGGGGAAGACACAGGAAGTTGCAGTCCTGTTTGATGGCAAAATCTCTCTCTCTCTCTCTCTCTCACTGTTAATGGCAGGGTTCTCAAACTTTGCACAGTTGGTCACAGGGTGACTGGGATTAATATTCATGAAAGTGGGTGGAGCCTACAACAGCCAATCAAAATTCACCTATTGATTTTCAATGGGAATATTTAAACTGCTGCCATTCTTACACTGTTAATGGCAAAGGACTCAAACCTGGTACAAAACTGGTCATCGGGTGATTGGGGTTCAAATTTACTTAAGGGGCTGAGCCACAAACAGACAATCAGTTTTCTTTGCTGGATAAACTGCTTCTATTCACAAGTTTTTGATTCCAGGAACTCAAAAACTCACACACTTGGTCATTGAGTGACTGTGTGTCCAGGTTACAAAAAGTGGGCAGAGCCAAAAATAAACTTCACAGTGAAAATGTAAACTGCAGCCATTCTTACACTTTCATTGGCAGGGTTCTCAAACTTTTGACAGATGGTCACCTGGTGGCTAGACTTAATATTCAGGAAAGTCGGTGGAGCCTACAACAGCCAATCAAAATTCACCTATTGATTTTCAAGGAGAATATTTAAATTGTTGCCATTATTACACTGTAAATAGAAGAGGCCTTGAACCTGGTGCAGTCGCTCACTATGGGACTGTTCAAATTCATAAAAGGGGAGGAGCCACAAAGAGCCAAACATATTTCTGATATTGGAAAATTGTAATTATTGATACAAAGGAACCTGAAAGCTCACAAACTTTGTTAATGAGTGTCTGTGTGTTAAGGTTAGAAAAAGTGGGCAGAACAAACAACAGCCAAATACATACCTAGACAAAGTATGTATGTGCCGCGATCACTCAAAAAGATGCCTTGACCGATTGCAATGAAACTTAGTACACAGATCCTGTCACATGCCCCCTAGTGGCCGGACCGCTCAATGCCTTCCAATCGGTTTCAGCACACAGACCATGCAATCTGTGGTCGCAATCGTTGTGCAGAAACCGCTGGAATTTTAGAAGCAGACAGACCAGAGGGAGGCGTGCGATCTATTAAACACCATCTCTGTTACCATGGGACAGAGAATCCCACTGACTGGCTGACTCTAGACCTGCAAATAAAACAGTTAAACACTGTAATAAGTTGTTTTGAGATTTTAATCAAGTAATCTAAATATTTGATGATTTGAGCTCTCTACATAGCTAGGGCCCTGCTGTGATGAGAAGGAGAATTATCTATATTGGATGTGACGCGATTGAGATATCAAAACTATGGATCAATTATATATGTGATATTGATAAGACTGATTGAATAGAAATCTTCTATTATCTAGGTTAGGGGAACAGGGATTTAGTGGAAATTCTATAGACTATAGTCCTGATCTCAGGAATTCCTTGCTCTGAGAAGCAATGGTATGTATAGGATAACCATCCCCCCCAGTCAGAAGCTATGGTCAAACAGATGTCTTTCATTAGTTCTCTGGTCAAGGCATACCAGAAGATGCCAGTTCTGGTTTCAGCCAGAATGGAACATGTGCTCTTTTTGTGATAAATGAACAGTTAATTGAAGCAGCTAGGTTTAGTAGTCGACCAATAGAGACTTTAGCATTATTTAATTAGACCAATCACAGATAGCATCGTGTTATACTATGGGACCCTCCCATTTTGTATGTAAGGAGTTTTAGGCGGGAGTCAGCAGTCAGTCTTTCTTCCTTCAGCCTTACACACACACACACACACACACACACACACACACGCACACGCACACGCACACACACACACACACACACACACACACACACACACACACACTTTATTAATATACCTACAGATTACTCAGCAATCAATTTGTTTATATTTTGTAATTATTTATAATGTAACTAAGATTTGTACCTTTATTGATTTATTTTTGAATATTCATGGAAGATCAATAATGCTTAATTAAACAACCACATCTTTAAAATGATTTATTCTGGTCTCCAAAAGACTTTGTTTTTAAACAACAAATCCCATATTTAACATTTTGGTGAGCCAACCAGTCGTAAATGATTCACGAAGATTAACTCAGCCATGATCGCAAACTCGTTTCAAAAATGGGGGACTGAGGAGAAAAAAGAAAGCTGGGTATTTCTGAAACTATTTTTGCGATTGAACCTGAAGTTGAAAGGGACGAGGAGACCAGACCAGAGGCGAATGGACCTCCATAAGATGTGGGTGATACCAGAAGTCTGTCTGCATAAGGTGATTATGTTTTATTTTCTGTTGATTTGGCTAAAATGTTTAAGTTAAAAGTCAGATTCGCGTTATCCAAAGTTATTAAAGATTATTTGTTAGTTAATAAGGGAAATAGTTACTTAGAGGTTGCTAAAATGAACAGCATGCAAAATAGACAGTATGCAGACCTTGTCAATGATGATGTTTATTTAAAAATAGAACCATTCTTGATTACAGAGCTGCAAGCTAAACGTGGGAAAAAATGGGTTAAATGGAAGGTATAATATGATCATAGAAGCAAAACTTATTAGCTTCTATAAGTAAAATAAGGATTTTTATATTTATGCTAATTGGCCACTTGTGTGAAAGAAAATGTATTGACCATGAATAAGTGACAGTTTATATAAAAAGGAAATGTATCTGTAATAGTGGCTTAATAAAAGCGCAATAATCCTGAAAGCCATGGAAAAATAAAATGTTTCTGGGTATTTAAAGGTGATAGTTTATGAATTGGTTACCAAAATGACATGCATCAGCAGCAGCAGCAGCATGTCTCATGTTACAGCTATTCTAGTTGGAGTGTAAAATCATTGCAGATGTCACATAAAAGTATTTGTATTGCAAGCTATATATGTTATGAAAATTTCATTCAAATTTCAGAGTTGTTGTCCTATTTTTCCATTTGAGTTTTGATAAAAAGTATAAAATATAGTCATTAATATTATAATTGATATTAAATTTTAATTTATTAAAATTAGCTTATTATAATGTTGCATAGGAGTATTAATAATCCTAGTTTTATGATAGACATATCTGTTTCTGTATTAGAGGATTGATGAGGATATTATGATAAGAGTTAGCATTCAGGAGTAAGATGTGATTGCTTGTGTTCATTGACGACAGACAAATATTGTAACAATCGATTTATACAAAAGTTGATAAAATAAGTTTTTTTAAGTTATAGGTTTAGTCAGGAGGATATTCTTAGTGAGATTATTGTGAAATAAAGATATTTGGTTTAATTTTGATTAAATAAAGCTGAATTGTTGCAAATAGCGATTGCATCAATGACATAAGAATTTGATCTGTAAGGTATAAAATAAATTTGGTAGCTCATGACTATAGTTATTACAGTTAGATGATTTTGACACTTTATAAGGTAAAAACAATATGTGTGTTCAGTTTAATGTGATCAGTGATTGATGATTAGTAATATGAGCAGATTATGATATGCTGAATGATCAGTCCCATAAGTGATTTGTTATGAATAAGTATATCCTTATACTTATATATGCTGTATTTTTGTATAGGTCTATATTTCTTTACCGGAAGAAAGATGGAAATTTATGAAAATATAATTGATGAATGGTGACAGGTGTTTTCATATCTTTTACGGTCAGAGGTGTGAAATCAGATGTACCAGTTCAAATTATTGGTATACAAGGGACTTGGTGTTGGTGTATAAAATATCTGAAATAAAATTGCATACTCTGATCATTGCTGTAAATTATTAATACAGTAATGTTTGCACTGATATTTTAGACTGTACACAATATATTCAAATTCAAGGAAATTAAAAAAATAAAACGTTTAAAGGACAACAGGTTAAAGCAGAACTCTGACAAAAGTTATTGTTTGTTTATTCTATATGTGCTTATGTGATAACATTTTTTTTATTTCCCCTTTATGATTTGGTGTAAACATGTATTCTATCTCCTTAAAATTATTAAATTTTGTTTCCTGAGAAGTATGTGAAGAAAATCAGAGATGGTGGTGATTTCCTTCCTTTCTGTAAATTGATGAAAATTGAGGTACAATATTGAATGGGATATTGGATTTAAAAGTAATTCGAGTATCAGTTGTTTATAGAAAAGTGGATTTCATGTTTCCTTGAGTTTATTTTGGATATTAGTAATTGGTTACATCAGTTGCTATGTACTTTAGTAGGCCAGTTGTATAGATTCAGTGAGCTAGTAAAGTTTAATCATATGAAAGAGACTTATGTCAAGAAAGTAGAGTAAAAAGAATATATCTTGTTATGTTAATTTGTTAGTAACAAGTATATAAGATGAGGTCATTTTAAATAAAAATTAAAGAAAGTTTTCAAGTTAAGTTTTTTAGTGACATAGAAATGTTTTAGCAGAAGTTATTTGGAAGATGTTTTCGTCTGTTTGTATAAGAAGCAGTGGTATCAAGAGAAGGGTTAATTAAGAACAGCTGGATTCATGTAATCTGAAATATTTGCAGTCACCCAAACTGCATGAGTTAAAATATGTCAGAAGTCTTTATAGATAATGTATTGATCATTTTTGAGATATTATTGTGTAAGAAATGTAAAGGTATCATTTAGTTACTTGCAATTTGCACACACACAGCAGGTAGACTAATAATGATATATACACGTGAAATTGGCATGTTATGTTAACGCACACACACATATTTACATGCTATTACACATTTGCATAAAAAGAATATAACTTTATTGTCCTCGCAATAATGTGTGAAGGATGTTTTTAAGATGACGTTGTAGGTTTGATTGAGCTTTTTATTAGGTTTATCTAAGGTTATGAAACCTATGTTTATTAGATAAACGAGATTTAGAAAAGTTCATGGTAAAGTTGTGTCCTCATTAAAGAATTGTAGACAATGTCATATGAGTTTTTGTTTGTTCAAAGGTGGAACAAAAGTTTAAAGTTATTTTCTTGAGACAAGATTATTGATACCATATTGTTTTATTATAGATGTATTTCTAAATGATTTATTGACGAAAAAGATCACATGCAGAGATGGCAAGATTACAAGGCTTTCACATGCTAATGAGCCTACTGAGATGAGATTCCATGCTTCCATTGATAAAGGAATGAACAGAAGTGCTTGAAGACATTGAAGAGTTTTTTTTTTCCTCCCCCCTTTCCAGAACTGAACTGAAAATTTAATCTCTTTACACACATCATTTTTAATTCATTTGACACACATGAAAAACACATTTTCATTTTTGTTTTGGTATATATATGTGATGTTTTCATAAAGTAATGAAAAAAGTTTAGGGAAAAATATTGGTAAAAACAGAAAAGGTTCTATAAGGAAAGTTTTTTTTATCCATTGACCTATAGATCCAATCATTTTTTTTTTGAAAAAATAAGGTACATTTTTGAATAAGGTTTGATTAATGTTTGGAAATTGATATTTTTGATAGAAAGGGGTTTTCCATAATATATCTTGTATGTAAAGTTATTTTGAGAGTTTGATTGGAACATTATGAAAGGAATTTTAGATGGTGCAAAAAATCATTGATTATATAATTAATGGGTATTAAAAACTTTGAAATCTGATTTAAAGATAATAAGGCTTGTCAGAAAGCAAAAGGCTAGTTAGATAGCATAATAAAATGTTAATGTAAATCAGATGATGAGAAGGTATTATTATACACTTTGCATCAGTATCATGTCCTTAAATGATACATTTTTATGATTTAATGTTTTTAATTTTGATCAATAATGGAAACAATATTTGATTAGGATATGTTTGAAAGTTCAAACTGTATATATTATAGATATTTCCAAACAGTAATACAAACTTTTTAAGGAGGTATGACATAATTGAAGAATACAGGTATACATTAATTCATATTGATTTGGGATGGATAAGTGATATGAATTCCATCAAGATGAATGAATAATATTTTAATGATATTAGTAGTTGGAAGGCAATACATTTGATTATTATGTAACATTATTAGGTAATCCAGTTAATTATATACATTATTATGATTGTTTTATCAAAAAGGGTTTTATGATCATTTTCAAATGGAAGGAAAAGTAATGAAATTCAAAGTTTAGATTTGTCATCATGCTTGCATGTTTAGTTTAAGGGTATTAGTTTAATTTTAAGAAGAATCTACCATTTTTGTCAAAGGTAAAGTTTCCTGTACAACAAGATGTGAAAGGGTTAACACACACTGATTCAATTACACATGAAAGAACAAAAGAAGTTGCTGTTAAAGTTAAGTCCAGCAAGGCAGTGGTTAAGAGTTTTTTTTCCCCTCTTACAGTTCATTCACAAGGGATGAATGAAGAGCATATAGATGCAATTAGGTTAAATAAAGTTATTGGTTTGTCTAAATATTAGAGGTAGTAACATTTGAATGTAATCATTAGTGAAAGATGACAGAATATGATTGTTATATTTTAACAAAAATTTTGATAATGATTAAATTATACAAAATGTGTTTATAGAAGTGAAAGTAATTTTAATATATGATTTAACTTCTATAAAGGGGGAGATGTAATAAGTTGTTTTGAGATTTTAATCAAGTAATCTAAATATTTGATGATTTGAGCTCTCTACATAGCTAGGGCCCTGCTGTGATGAGAAGGAGAATTATCTATATTGGATGTGACGCGTTTGAGATATCAAAACTATGGATCAATTATATATGTGATATTGATAAGACTGATTGAATAGACATCTTCTATTATCTAGGTTAGGGGAACAGGGATTTAGTGGAAATTCTATAGACTATAGTCCTGATCTCAGGAATTCCTTGCTCTGAGAAGCAATGGTATGTATAGGATAACCATCCCCCCCAGTCAGAAGCTATGGTCAAACAGATGTCTTTCATTAGTTCTCTGGCCAAGGCATACCAGAAGATGCCAGTTCTGGTTTCAGCCAGAATGGAACATGTGCTCTTTTTGTGATAAATGAACAGTTAATTGAAGCAGCTAGGTTTAGTAGTCGACCAATAGAGACTATAGCATTATTTAATTAGACCAATCACAGATAGCATCGTGTTATACTATGGGACCCTCCCATTTTGTATGTAAGGAGTTTTAGGCGGGAGTCAGCAGTCAGTCTTTCTTCCTTCAGCCTTACACACACACACACACACACACACGCACACGCACACGCACACGCACACGCACACGCACACACACACACACACACACACACACACACACACACACACACACACACACACACACACACACACACACACACACACACACACACACACTTTATTAATATGTACCTCGCTCAGCCACGCTATATATAGCATTGTGTTTACTGCCACTCTGTGTACACCGCTCAGCCAGACTATATAGCATTGTGTGTACTGCCACTCTGTGTACACGGCTCAGCCAGACTATATAGCATTGTGTGTACTGCCACTCTGTGTACACCGCTCAGCCAGACTATATAGCATTGTTTACTGCCACTCTGTGTACACCGCTCAGCCAGACTATATAGCATTGTTTACTGCCACTCTGTGTACACCGCTCAGCCAGACTATATAGCATTGTGTGTACTGCCACTCTGTGTACACCGCTCAGCCAGACTATATAGCATTGTTTACTGCCACTCTGTGTACAACGCTCAGCCACACTATATAGCATTGTTTACTGCCAATCTGTGTACAACGCTCAGCCAGACTATATAGCATTGTTTACTGCCACTCTGTGTACACCGCTCAGCCAGACTATATAGCATTGTTTACTGCCACTCTGTGTACACCGCTCAGCCAGACTATATAGCATTGTGTGTACTGCCACTCTGTGTACACCGCTCAGCCAGACTATATAGCATTGTTTACTGCCACTCTGTGTACACCGCTCAGCCAGACTATATAGCATTGTGTGTACTGCCACTCTGTGTACACCGCTCAGCCAGACTATATAGCAATGCGTACTCTGCCAGTCAGTGTGTATATTGCTGGGATCAGTAATACTCCACTCACCGCCAACCACTATATGAGCTCACCATGAGTTCCTTAGAGACCTCCGCTGTGAGCAGCACTCCCAACAACAGCAACAGCCAACGCCCCACGCAAGCTATAACATCCACCCCAGCAGCCAGTGGTCAGCAGCAGCCCTCCCCGGAGGAGAACGTTGTGTCCATCGGTCCGTCGCCAGAGCGATTAATGAGGGCTGCCATTGAGGAGATGATGGGGCCTGATGTGGAGGAGAAGGTCTGGCTCAGGCCAGCATCCCAAGTTAATGTTGAGGACGATGAGGGGTCTGTGTCTGGGGATGTTGGGGAGGCAGAGGTGGTGGGTGGGTCAGACTCAGGAGAAGAGTTGTATGATGAGGATGATGATCGGGACCATCTGTATGTGCCTCAGAGTCCGACCCCGGAATACATGTTGTATCGTGTGTTTAGGTATTAAAATCTGCGTTCCCACTTCCCAGTACTGCCCGCAGTGCCCGGGTCCACGGATCCATATAATTTTTTGGGCAGCACTATCAAACTGTGGTACTATGAGTGAGTTGCCATGGTCCTTCTGTGCTGCCTGTCACACTCACCGTCTGTCTGCAGATGGATTGTTCAACACAGCTATGCCATCTGACATGTAGTCCTGGACCTTGACCATCTTCTCCAGGCGATTGGTGTTGGAGGACGTGGAACTGCCCGATTGCTGTTCTGTGGGCTGCTGCATGGGTGTCAGAAAATGTTCCCACTCCAAGGACACTGCCAATACCATTCCCTTTTCGGCACTAGCAGCAGCTTGTGTTCTTTGCTGCCCTCCTGGTCCTCCTGGGTTTGCTGAAGTCAGTCTGTCGGCGTACAACTGGCTAGAGAAGGAGGAGGATGTCAATCTCCTCTCTAAAGTCTCCATCCTCAAGGGCCTGCTGGAATTGTTCCATTTTTGACCTGTCTGACACTTTCTTCAATCAGTTTTTTAACATTGTGTTTGTATAAACTGGGTATAAACCCAGTAATTGGTGTTGTCCAGATTCCAGAATAATGAATAATAATGAATAGTGAATAATGCGCGGGCCGCGTTCAATGCAGTCTAGCATGAATTGAGCCATGTGTGCCAGAGAGTCCTGCCAGACTCCTCTGTCTTCATGTTCTTGTGAGCGTTGTGATTGTTGTGATGCACCATATTCGTCACCAGCATCACTTTCTTCCTCTTCTGCTGTCCATTCCCGCTAAATTGTGGAAGTCCAACGTGCACCGCTCTGTCCCTCGGCAGTGGGGGCATCCAATTCCTGCTCCAACTCCAGCTGTTCCTCGTCCTGTTCTTTGTCATAGCTGGGACCAGCGTTTCCTGAGGCAGGTTGCCTAATGTTGGTATCATCACGCTGATCGTTTTCATCATCAGAATCCCCCACTTGCATCATGCCAGCGGTTTTCCATCTTCAACATTGATTTCTTCAGTAAACACAGCAGTGGTATTGTAATGCTGACTGTAGAGTTGTCACTGCTCAGTCACGCAATGTGGATTGCTCAAAATTTTGGAGGACTTGGCAGAGATCCAACATGGTGGCCCAATCAGATCCACAGAAGCTTGGTAGCTAGCTGCTGGAATGCGCCTCGGCACTGCGCAAAAGCGTGCTAGCATGTGCAGCGTAGAATTCCAGCGCGTAGGGAGGGACATCACCCAGCGAGCGATGGTGCGCTAGATTGAAGCGCTCCTGCATCTCTTGGTGAGTCCTTCAGAAGCGGTACTGGACTTTTAACAATGTTTTTTTTTTTTCCTTCAACAGAAGATCTGCCACGTTGGAGTGAGGAGGACGCCGCCGACCCCGACACCAAGCTGAACCCCGGCGAACTCCAAGCAGAGGATCTTCAGGCACCCTCAAGGCTTTGAGCAAGCTGAGGAGGATCAGCAGTCCCGCCGAGACCTCTCCTCATATGCGACTGAGTGCAGTGGAGCTCCCCAGAACAACCTCTCAGTTGTCACTTTGTCACTTTGTCACTTTGTCATTTTGTCACTTGTCACTTTGTCACTTGTCACTTTGTCACTTGTCACTTTGTCATTTTGTCACTTGTCACTTTGTCACTTGTCACTTGTCACTTTGTCACTTGTCACTTGTCACTTTGTCACTTGTCACTTGTCACTTTGTCATTTTGTCACTTGTCACTTTGTCATTTTGTCACTTTGTCACTTGTCACTTTGTCACTTGTTACTTGTCACTTTGTCACTTGTCACTTGTCACTTTGTCATTTTGTCACTTTGTCATTTTGTCACTTTGTCACTTTTCACTTTGTCACTTGTCACTTGGTCACTTGTCACTTGGTCACTTGGTCACTTGTCCAGATGATCTCGGTACACCTCCTGCGATTCAAATTCCTGCACACATTGCTCTGGGATTTGGGTGTGATAAATGATGCATCTAACTGGCCACCGGAGGCAATTAAGGCCTTCAAAACATTGAAAGCAGCTTTCTGTTCCGCCCCCATTTTGCGTCATGTTGAGTTGTTGATGTCATGTTCATCCTCGGCCTCGCCTTGCATTTCAGTGCGAGGTGCATTTTCCACAGAAAAAGGTTGTGAATCCGGGCACAACATTTGTGGCTGTTCCATTGACCTTTTACAGGTAGAAGATTGTGGGGGTGGGAATAGCTCCTCCGAATAGCCCATTGTGTCCTGAAAACTACTCATTGCATTGCTTTGCGCACACATTTTTTTGTCCTCATGCAAGGCCTGAGTTGCACCTGAAAGCGTGGCCTTCTCCTCCTGCGCCTCCTCCTGTTCCATCACGTCTGCTGCTGCTGGGTTAGCGTTGACGCCCGGTCCCTGTTTATTGAACCTCTTATCTTTATTACATTTATGACTGCATGGCGGTAAAAAGCATGCTATCCGCACGCTTCTTGTCCTCATGCAAGGCCTGGGTTGTTGTGTCTCAAAAAGCATGGCCTTCTCCTCCTGCGCCTGCTCCTGTTCCATCACGTGTGCTGCTGCTGCTGGGTTAGCGTTACCGGTACCTTTTCCTGGAACCTCTTCTCTGTATTACATTTATGACTGCATGGCGACAAAAAGCATGTTACCTGTGCAAAGAAACATGACATTTTCCACATTTAAAAGACAGTTTTTCCTTTGAAACTTTACAATCAATTTTCTCAAAAACTATAAGCTCTTTTTCAAATATTTTTTTCCTCTTGTACCCACTCCCAAGGTGCACATACCCTGCTAATTTGGGGTATGTAGCATGTAAGGCTTTACAAAGCACGAAAGTTCGGGTCCCCATTGACTTCCATTATGTTCGGAGTTCGGCGCGAACACCCGAACATCGCGGCGATGTTCGGCGAACGTTCGCGAACCCGAACATCTAGGTGTTCGCCCAACACTACCATACACTGGTCGATTTGCCATCAGATTCGACCAACAGATAGATCCCTCTCTGATCGAATCTGATCAGAGAGGGATCGTATGGCTACCTTTACTGCAAACAGATTGTGAACCGATTTCAGCCTGAACCCGTTCACAATCTGTTGTGGTGGTGGTGCTGCTGCCGCCGCTCCCCTCCCCCGCCGCATACATTACCTGCTCCGCCGGCGTGACTGCCCCGGTCACCGCTGCTCCGTCTCCGCTCTGGTCTCCGGCCCCGGCATGCTTTACTTCTTCCTGCCCGGCAGGAAGTTTAAACAGTAGAGCACCCTCTACTGTTTAAACTGTAGAGCACCCTCTACTGTTTAAACTTCCTGCCGGGCAGGAGAAACTGAAGCATGTCGGAGACCAGAGCGGAGAAGAAGAAGTGGTGACAGCGGGCGCAGTCGCGCCGGCAGAGCAGGTAATGTATTGCCTCTCTATTGCGTCGGTCATCAGGCACTCGAACGCCGCTAGCGACGCATTCCCTACCCGCGGGCGATCGACGGTAATTTTCCGCACGGAGCGATCGACGGGATCGGACGAAATGGATCGAAATTCGATGTGTAGCGCGAACGATTGGCAGCAGATTCGACGGCGGCAAATCGGGCCAGTGTATGGCCAGCTTTACTCTAGCAGCTATGAAACCAGAGACTCCCAGGCTCACAGTCTGCTACCCCCTAGACATAAAATCTTGATCTGGCAATGCAACGACAATTGGTGCAGGAAACCGATTGCTATTGCGTTTTCTGGGCTCACGGCTCTTCCGTGACAGATCCCTTACTACCTGGGAAGATATGTTCTAGGGATCTCTCGTCCCCCCTGCACACCTGGGTGAAACAACAAACAGCCAATCAGATTTATTTGCTACATTAACTACTTCCATTTACACATTTTTGATGCCAGGAACCTGAAAGCTTCAAACTTGGTCATTAAGTGACTGTGTGTCAATGTTACAAATAGTTGGTGGAGAGAAAATCATTTATTTCACTGAGAAAATGTAAACTGCAGCCATTCTTATACCTTCAATTGCAGGGTTCTTAACCTCCCTGGCGGTACGCAGTTTCAGAGGCTGTGTCCGCGGGAGGATTTTTTAAAATAAAATTTGATTCAAATGCTTAAGCTAGCACTTTGCTAGCTAACTATGGCCCCAAGTCCCCCGGCACCGCTCTGATCCTCCCGATCGCCACCGGCAATATTTACCCGTCCACGATTCCCACGAGAGCCGCAGCTTTACCATTTAGCTCCAGTCATCGCTATGGCAATGATTGGACATGATGTCATGACTAGAGATGGGCCGAACGGTTCGCCGGCGAACGGTTCCACGTGAACTTCGGTGGTTCGCGTTCGCGTCCCGTTGGCGAACCTTTGCGGAAGTTCGGTTCGCCCCATAATGCACATGGAGGGTCAACTTTGACCCTCTACATCACAGTCAGCAGGCCCAGTGTAGCCAATTAGGCTACACTAGCCCCTGGAGCCCCACCCCCCCCCCTTATATAAGGCAGGCAGCGGCGGCCATTACGGTCACTCGTGTGCTGCCTGCGTTAGTGAGAGTAGGGCGAGCTGCTGCAGACTGTCTCTCAGGGAAAGATTAGTTAGGCTTAACTTGTTCCTGGCTGGCTGCATACCTGTTCTGTGAACCCACCACTGCATACCTGTACTGTGAACCCACCACTGCATACCTGTTCAGTGAACCTGCCACTGCATACCTGTTCTGTGAACCCATCACTGCATACCTGTTCAGTGAACCTGCCACTGCATACCTGTGCTGTGAACCCACCACTGCATACCTGTTCTGTGAACCCATCACTGCATACCTGTTCAGTGAACCTGCCACTGCATACCTGTGCTGTGAACCCATCACTGCATACCTGTTCAGTGAACCTGCCACTGCATACCTGTGCTGTGAACCCACCACTGAATACCTGTTCTGTGAACCCATCACTGCATACCTGTTCAGTGAACCTGCCACTGCATACCTGTGCTGTGAACCCATCACTGCATACCTGTTCAGTGAACCTGCCACTGCATACCTGTGCTGTGAACCCACCACTGCATACCTGTTCTGTGAACCCATCACTGCATACCTGTTCAGTGAACCTGCCACTGCATACCTGTGCTGTTAACCCATCACTGCATACCTGTTCAGTGAACCTGCCACTGCATACCTGTGCTGTGAACCCACCACTGCATACCTGTTCTGTGAACCCGCCACTGTATACCTGTTCTGTTCAGTGAACCCGCCACTGTATACCTGTTCAGTGAACCCGCCACTGCATACCTGTTGTGTTCAGTGAACCCGACACTGTATACATGTACTGTTCAGTGAACCCGCCACTGCATACCTGTTCAGTGAACCCGCCACTGCATACCTGTTGTGTTCAGTGAACCCGCCACTGCATACCTGTTGTGTTCAGTGAACCCGCCACTGCATACCTGTTCTGTTCAGTGAACCTGCCACTGTATACCTGTACTGTTCAGTGAACCCGCCACTGCATACCTGTTCAGTGAACCCGCCACTGCATACCTGTTGTGTTCAGTGAACCTGCCACTGTATACCTGTACTGTTCAGTGAACCCGCCACTGCATACCTGTTCAGTGAACCCGCCACTGCATACCTGTTGTGTTCAGTGAACCCGCCACTGTATACCTGTACTGTTCAGTGAACCCGCCACTGCATACCTGTTCAGTGAACCCATCACTGCATACCTGTTGTTTTCAGTGAACCTGCCACTGCATACCTGTTGTGTTCAGTGAACCCGCCACTGCATACCTGTTCTTTTCAGTGGACCCGCCACTGTATACCTGTTTAGTGAACCCGCCACTGCATACCTGTTGTGTTCAGTGAACCTGCCACTGCATACCTGTTCTGTGAACCCGCCACTGTATACCTGTTCTGTTCAGTGAACCCACCACTGTATACCTGTTCAGTGAACCCGCTACTGCATACCTGTTGTGTTCAGTGAACCCGCCACTGTATACCTGTACTGTTCAGTGGACCCGCCACTGTATACCTGTTTAGTGAACCCGCCACTGCATACCTGTTGTGTTCAGTGAACCTGCCACTGCATACCTGTTCTGTGAACCCGCCACTGTATACCTGTTCTGTTCAGTGAACCCACCACTGTATACCTGTTCAGTGAACCCGCTACTGCATACCTGTTGTGTTCAGTGAACCCGCCACTGTATACCTGTACTGTTCAGTGAACCCGCCACTGCATACCTGTTCAGTGAACCCACCACTGCATACCTGTTGTGTTCAGTGAACCCGCCACTGTATACCTGTTCTGTTCAGTGAACCCGCCACTGTATAACTGTTCAGTGAACCCGCCACTGCATACCTGTTGTGTTCAGTGAACCCACCACTGTATACCTGTTCTGTTCAGTGAACCCGCCACTGTATACCTGTTCAGTGAACCCGCCACTGCATACCTGTTGTGTTCAGTGAACCCGCCACTGTATACCTGTACTGTTCAGTGAACCCGCCACTGCATACCTGTTCAGTGAACCCGCCACTGCATACCTGTTGTGTTCAGTGAACCCGCCACTGTATACCTGTTCAGTGAACCCGCCACTGCATACCTGTTGTGTTCAGTGAACCCGCCACTGTGTCGAGATTTCCATATGGCGGAATATCGTTTTTCCCAATAAACTGAACTGTATATGATCGGATATAAATAAACCTAATTAATTTCCTTCCCCTAAGGTGCAGGAGACAAAAACTTTTTAATGTATGGTGATTCTAGTTAACATAGGGACATTGATTATTTAGAAATGTATAGCTTATTTTAATATGGCGATATAATATTGCCAAGTAATTGCACAGTTTGTGTCCCTCTAGAAGGATCAGATGATGAGTAACAGGCAACCAGCTGCTGTGATATTTGCAATAGGTAATCCCATTCACCTTACTGGAACAATGAAAGAGACAAGTCCACTGGTTTTGTTTAAGAATGGACTAGCATTTGTGTACAATTGCTCAACATGGGAGACTGAAAAGATGAACCTCTGAATACAATCTCTAAGGCTTGTAGATTTTAGAAATTAACCATTGTTTTAGACCAAAACACTTGGCAACATAGCAAATAAAGTGTGGACACATACATCCCTAACCTTTGGACAAAGTACAAGTTGGGAAAAACACATCTGAGTGCACGAACGCTCTTATTTAAAATGAATATATAAATATAAGGTTATGGCGTTTTATATGCATGCCTTATGAGTAGAAAGGTATCATACAAAGAGTAATACAGACATTTTATGATTAAGTCTTATATATTAGTTACAATCAATTCAATAATAAAATGAAAATGTATATGTATTAATATTAATATTATTTGAATGAATATCCAGAATGGTATGGAAATGCTATATGTTTACCCGTGTTGCATGTTAGACAATAATGTTAATGGTATAAAACTCTGCTAACAAGCACAATATTTTATATAAGGAGAGATCCATGGTGATTTTAAATATGTTACTATGATTTTTGGATCAAATCCAATCTATCTGGAATATGGTAGAAAAGGTCACTGTATACTGAATAATAACCAGTGATCCGACCCAGATCAGCTATCCATAGAGGAATTATATCATTGATTTATTCACTGTAGGGATAAGTAATAAAACATAATCAAAATGTCTTTAATTTTTCCAAATATCCCATTAAGAATGTGATTAGTTAGCCAACAGCACCTCCAGAGGGTGAAATCCAACATTACACTTGGGTTAAAGATTAGTTACAGGGAACTGCCATTGATCACTCCCACTGCCTTGTGATAGGCTGGAAGATTTGATCTCCTGGGCAGGACCATAGATAGTGATGAGAATAAGATGAGAGGGTTCATTCAATGAATGATCAGACCACCAGCAGAAGAGGGCTCACAGGGGAATCCATGCCATCTGAATGATCACAAGCGGCCACGCCTAAAGGAATACGCCCCAGAGGCCATCTTGGTAACTATTAATAACCATTTTAGTTAGTTGGCTTATTACAGCGCAGAATATCTGAACATATGATGTATTGATTGAATTTCATTGTTTGATAGTTTAAATAACCATCCGAAAGGGGGAAGCTTTTCCAAAGTTGCAAATTGGAAACGACTCCCATAGGATCTACCATATGTTCATTGATAACTGGCTGTTTAACTCAGTTTTGGATAAAAGCTAGATTTCAAGCTACCTCCTCTAAATATTGATATTTTGCCGCAGCATGTGCAGGCCACACCTAGCAAAGTTTAGAATGACTCAATAAGATATTTCATTCCAAAATTATATATATGTATGTCACCCGCTCGCTCTGTGTAGTAACACAGGCCAGCGGAGGTTAAAGTGTAGACAGAAGTAAAATTCCTGTCATTTATAGTTGATTGCATATCCATTGTGGGGCAACGCCCAGTCGTTATATCCACTGAGTCATCCTAAATTTGTCATAGTGAATGGTAAAGCTGACATCAGCCATTTTATTTTGGATAGCGCCATTTTGATTTTTGATAGCGCCATTTTGATTTCAATAGCAGCCATTTTGATTTTCATAGCAGCCATTTTGATTTTAATAGCAGCCATTTTATTTTTGATTCAGCCATTTTGTCTCCAGGAATCCTGTGATAAATTGATTGACATGGCCGGTGGCCATATTTGATGACTCATAGCTCTGTACTGTATTTGAGTTGACTGATAAATGGTTTAAATCCTGCTGTTATTGATAAATGAGTATAATAACATTTTGATGTTTTACTGAAATTGTGCTATCCAGCTCATTGCTCATTGTAGCCTTACAAGTTACCTTACGAGTTTTTGTTTTAATTCAAAAGTGCAATTTTATATTGTTTTGAAATATTGTAATATTTATTTGATATTAAATTAATATTTTTACAAATTGGTCTACGTTTACATGTTTAAACCAGTACTTGGAAAAACCTCGAAAAACGAGCTCACACAGTTAGGCGTATGTTTGTATTTTTAGCTCCTCCCATTTTTTCAGGAGCATTATATTTTTGATTTTATATTTATTTATTTTTAACAATTTATACAAACATTGACAAAACGCCCGACAACTGTATACCTGTACTGTTCAGTGAACCCGCCACTGCATACCTGTTGTGTTCAGTGAACCCACCACTGCATACCTGTTGTGTTCAGTGAACCCGCCACTGCATACCTGTTGTGTCCAGTGAACCCGCCACTGCATACCTGTTGTGTTCAGTGAACCCACCGCATCAGTGCGCATACCTGTGCAGTTAAGTGAACCCACCTACCTATGTGAGTGCACGCAGTGTGATATACCACTCCGTGCATACCCGATATGGACAAAACAGGTAGAGGAAGAGGTAGTGCCAGAGCCAGAGGAAGGCCCCCCGGCAGGTCTGCACGAGGTCGTGTAAATGTAATTTCGTGTGGACCTGGCCCACAGTACAGTGCTCGGAAGAAGGCACGTCCCATCACCTCCCAAGATTGTCAGGACGTGGTTGAGTATTTAGCGACACAGAACACCTCATCTTGCTCAGCCACCAGCGCTACTACTAGCACCACTTCCGCTGCATTTGACACTTCACAAGAATTATTTAGTGTTGAAATCACTGATGCACAGCCATTGTTGTTACAGCCAGATGAATTTTCACCAGCTCATATATTTGAGTTACCCGGCAACACTATGGATGTAACGTGTAAGGAGGATGAAGGACCTACTGATGGTGCATGTTTGGATTTGTCTGAGGCAAGCGAAGCTGGGCAGGATGATTACGATGATGACGATGATAGGGATCCTCTGTATGTTCCCAATAGAGGAGATGAAGAGGGGGACAGTTCAGAGGGGGAGTCAGAGAGTAGTAGGAGAAGAGAAGTTGCTGAAAGAAGCTGGGGCAGCTCTTCGTCAGAAACAGCTGGTGGCAGTGTCCGGCACCATGTATCGCCACCTATGTACAGCCAGCCAACTTGCCCTTCAGCATCAGCTGCTGAGGTCCCCATAGTGCCCACATCCCAGGGTGGCTCAACGGTGTGGACATTTTTTAATGTGTGTGCCTCAGATCGGACCAAAGCCATCTGTTCGCTCTGCCAACAAAAATTGAGCCGTGGAAAGGCCAACACTCACGTAGGGACAAGTGCCTTACGAAGGCACCTGGAGAAAAGGCACAAACAGCAATGGGATGGCCACCTGAGCAAAAGCAGCAGCAGCACACAAAAGAAAAGTCACCCTCCTTCTCCTCTTCCTCCTTCAGGTGCATCATCTGCTTCTGCCGCTTTCTCCCTTGCACCTTCACAGGCACCCTCCTCCACTCCGCCTCTCCCCTTGAGCGGTTCCTGCTCCTCTGCCCACAGCAGCAGTCAGGTGTCCGTGAAGGAAATGTTTGAGCGGAAGAAGCCAATTTCGGCCAGTCACCTTCTTGCCCGGCGTCTGACAGCTGGCGTGGCGGAACTGTTAGCTCGGCAGCTGTTACCATACCAGCTGGTGGACTCTGAGGCCTTCCGTAAATTTGTGGCCATCGGAACACCGCAGTGAAAGATGCCAGGCCGCACTTATTTTTCGAGAAAGGCCATACCCCAACTGCACCATGAAGTTGAGAGGCAAGTGGTGTTATCTCTTGCGAAGAGCGGCGAACACCTGGATGTTCGGGTTCGGGAAAGTTCGCCGAACATGACCGAGATGTTCGGCATGTTCGGGCCGAACCCCGAACTTTCCGAACATCCAGCTTTTGGGGGCCATATGGGGTCGCAGGCATAAGGGGGGAGCATGCCCCGATCGCGGGGGGGGGGTCGGAAATTCCCCCCACCCCCTCCGCTAGCGCTCCCCCCTCTGCCTGCTTCCCCATTCAAAAGTTTAAGCAAAGTACCTGTAGTGGATGGCCTGGCAGTGGGCGGCACTGTGGAGTGAGGAGGAGGAGTCCGGAGAGTGACGAGTTGAGGGAGGCCGGGCAGCGGGCGGTTCAGCGGAAGTACCCTTGTGGTACTTCCGCCCTTTCTCTGACCTCACGCCCGCTGCCCGGCCTCCCTCAACTCGTCACTCTCCGGACTCCTCCTCCTCACTCCACAGTGCCGCCCACTGCCAGGCCATCCACTACAGGTACTTTGCTTAAACTTTTGAATGGGGAAGCGGGCAGAGGGGGGAGCGCTAGCGGAGGGGGTGGGGGGAATTTCCGACCCCCCCCCCCCCCGCGATCGGGGCATGCTCCCCCCTTTTGCCTGTGACCCCATAGGGGGGCAGTATTCGGCCGAACAGGGCCCTGTTCGGCCGAACAGGGGCCCTGTTCGGCCCTGTTCGGCGGCCATTAGAAGTTCGGGGCGAACCCGAACTTAAAAGGCCGAACACCATCAGGTGTTCGGCCGAACGCGAACATCACCCGAACAGGGTGATGTTCTGCAGAACCCGAACAGTGGCGAACACTGTTCGCTCAACACTAGTCAAGGGTACACCTGACCACGGATGCCTGGTCTGCCAAGCACGGGCAGGGCCGCTACATTACGTACACAGCCCATTAGGTGAACCTGGTGGTGAACGATGGCAAGCAGGGCGCAGCGGACCAAATTGTGACACCTCCACGGCTTGCAGGCAGGCCTCCTGCCACCTCCTCTCCTCCTGCTACATGCTCTTCGCTGTCCTCCTCCTCCTTGGCTGAGTGGCAGTTCTCCTCTCCAGCTACACAGCCCCAGCTCCGCAGGGCCTATGCTGCATGCCAGGTACGACGCTGTCACGCCATCTTAGACATGTCTTGTCTCAAAGCGGAGAGTCACACTGGAGCAGCTCTCCTGGCTGCTCTTAAGAAACAGGTGGATGAGTGGCTGACCCCGCACCACCTGGAGATAGGCAACGTGGTGTGCGACAACGGCAGCAATCTGCTTGCCGCTTTGCATATGGGGAAGCTGACACACATACCCTGCATGGCACATGTCATGAATCTAGTTGTTCAAAGATTTTTGGCAAAGTACCCTGGCTTAGCGGATGTCCTGAAGCAGGCCAGGAAGTTCTGTGGGCATTTGAGGTGGTCTTACACAGCCATGGCATGATTTGCAGAAATTCAGCAGAAAAACAACATGCCGGTGAGACGCCTCATTTGCGATAGCCCGACTCGCTGGAATTCGACCCTGCTCATGTTCTCCCGCCTGCTAGAACAGAAGAAAGCCGTCACCCACTACCTCTACAACTACAGTAGAATGAAACAGTCTGGGAAGATGGGGATGTTCTGGCCCGACAACTGGACACTGATGAAAAATGCATGCAGGCTCATGCGGCCGTTTGAGGAGGTGACCAACCTGGTGAGCCGCAGTGAGGGCACCATCAGCGACTTAATTCCCTACGCTTACTTCTTGGAGCGTGCTGTGCGTAGAGTGGCGGATGAAGCTGTGAATGAGCGTGACCAGGAACCGTTACAGCAGGAACAGGAATGGGACCAATTTTCATCAGACCCAGCTGTTTCCTCAACACCTGCGGCAGCACAGAGGGGGGAGGAGGAGGAAGAAGAGAAGTCGTGTGCAGAAGACGAGTCAGACTCAGAGGATGATGAGCAAGGTGTTTCTTTGGGGGAGGAGGAGGAGGAGGGGACGGCGGCAGGAGAACACCCGCAGCAGGCGTCGCAGGGGGCTTGTGCTGCTCAACCTTCCCGTGGTATTGTTCGCGGCTGGGGGGAGAAGGTTGACTTACGTGATGTCACTGAGGAAGAGCAAGAGGAGATGGAGGGTACTGGATCCGACTTTGTGCAGATGTCGTCTTTTATGCTGTCCTGCCTGTTGAGGGACCCCCGTATAAAAAACCTCAAGGGGAATGAGCTGTACTGGGTGGCTACACTACTAGACCCTCGGTACAGGCACAAAGTGGCGGACCTGTTACCAACTCACCGGAAGGTGGAAAGGATGCAGCACATGCAGAACCAGCTGTCAACTATGCTTTACAATGCCTTTAAGGGTGATGTGACAGCACAACGCCAGCAAGGTACCACTGCCACTAATCCTCCTCCCGTCTCCACGCAGTCAAAGACAGGACGCTCCAGCGATCTCATGGTGATGTCGGACATGCGGACGTTCTTTAGTCCAACGCCTCGCCGTAGCCCTTCCGGATCCACCCTCCACCAACGCCTGGAACGGCAGGTAGCCGACTACCTGGCCTTAAGTGTGGATGTAGACACTGCTGTGAACAGCGATGAGGAACCCTTGAACTACTGGGTGCGCAGGCTTGACCTGTGGCCAGAGCTGTCCCAATTTGCCATCCAACTTCTCTCCTGCCCTGCCGCAAGCGTCCTCTCAGAAAGGACCTTCAGCGCAGCTGGAGGCATTGTCACAGAGAAGAGAAGTCGCCTAAATCACAAAAGTGTTAAGTACCTCACCTTTATCAAAATGAATGAGGCATGGATCCCGGAGGGCTGCTGCCCGCCCCAAGACTAAGTCAGTCCCCGCACACACAGCATCTCTGCCTGCACGCCGTGTGACTGGCTGCCTGGCCTGCCCCAAGAAGACTAAGTCGCTCTCAGTCCCTCCACACAGCATGTCTGCCTGCAAGCCGCTTGACCATCTTCTCCGCCACCACCAACAGGGTCCGGGACTCCAGGCGGATTGCTGAATTTTTTAGGCCGCTGCTAGCAGCGGCCGCTGTAATAATTTTTCTGGTGCGTGTACATGACTGCCTAATTTTTCTGGCTGCACTGTGGGCAGCTGCAACAACAAAAGAAAAGGCATGTACATGCGCCCATTCCCCTTCGTGATCATTACCTTGCCGTGGTGAAGGGGCTTGCGTATCACAATGAAGCAATGACCGGCGCCTAGATGAGTGTCTCGGGGCACACAAAAGATAATAAGGTCGTTGCTTCATTGTGGTCAGACCAAATTTGATCAGCTGGACAGTCACTGTTCTGTCATTCAGCTACATCAGCCAGGCGACCATATGGGCTGTAAAGCCACCAAAACCTGCACTCTCGCCATGGTGCGCACCAGTCCAGCACGGCCATCACTACACAAACAGCTGTTTGCGGTGCGTTACACGGTGAGTTTGGTGTGTCAGTGTGAAGCAGTACCTTAATTACACTACCTGATTGATGTATACACATGCAAGATGTTTTAAAGCACTTTAGGCCTGTCATTTAGCATTCAATGTGATTTCTGCCCTTAAAACGCTGCTTTGCGTCAAATCCAGACTTTTCCCCGGGACTTTTGGCATGTATCCCACTCCGCCATGCCCCCCTCCAGGTGTTAGACCCCTTGAAACATCTTTTCCATCAGTTTTGTGGCCAGCATAATTATTTTTTTTTTTCAAAGTTCACATCCCCATTGAAGTCTATTGCGGTTCGCAAACTTTAACGCGAACCGAACGTTACGTGAAAGTTCGCGAACCCGGTTCGCGAACCTAAAATCGGAGGTTCGGCCCATCTCTAGTCATGACGTCATCTGCATCATGACGTCATGCGCAGTCCCGATCCTCCCCATAGCGAAGCCTGGAGCTGATTGGGAGGCTGCACCATCGTGGGATCCCTGGGGGGTACGTATTACAGCGGCGATCGGGGGGATCGGGGAGAGCGGAGGTACTTGAGGGGCATAGTTAGCTAGCCAAGTGCTTGCTTAAGCCTATGGGCCTGATTCACAAAGCGGTGCTAACCCAGTTAGCACGCCTAAAAGACTTTAGGCGTGATAACCATTGCACCATGCTGGTGAAAAGCCTTTTTAGGCGTGATAAGTTTAGGCGTGATAAGTTTAGATAAGTTTAGATCGTGCGCAAAGTCCCACACGCAAAGCAGTGCCATTAAACTCTATGTGAAGTGCACCAGACTTTGCTAGTGCAAAACTTTTGATCAGCTGTGCACTGCGGTGCTAACCCAGTTGGTGCTATAGTTATCACGCCTAAACTTATCACGCCTAAACTTATCACGCCTAAACTGTGTTTAGGCGTGATAAAGGGCTTTTAACCAGCGTGATAACTGTTGGCACCGCTGTGTGAATCAAGCCCTATAAATCAAATTTTATTTTTAAAAAATCCTCCGGGGGCCATGTGATCCTCTCCAACAGCTAGCCCAAGCGTAGGTCGGGCTTACCACCAGGGAGGTTAAACTTTGCACAGGTGGTCACTGAGGGACTTTGGTTTACATTCAGAAAAGGGGTAAAGGCGCAAACAGCCAATCAGATTTTTTTTTTATTTCTATTTCCCATTTCTATAGGAAAAGCTATTGATGCCAAGGAACCTGAAAACTAACAAACTTGGTCTTTAAAGAACAAGCGACACCCATGCTAACCTAAAAATAAAAAACACATACTTAAGTAGATAAATACTAGTTCAACTTATATATCAGATGTATTGCACTGTCCACGTTATGATTCCTGAGAATTTTATAAATGAGAAGCAGAAAATCCTATTCCAGGCAGTGGCCATTTTGCCAAGCTAATGCTGACATCATATCCTCCCTGACTCTTGTTTTCCCCCCTCCCTTCTCTTGCTCATTGTATATTCATTAGCTGCCCTCCTCCCAGAGTCTTCAGACACTCCCACTGAGGTGTATACTAGGAAGTGCACTGTCTTATGTCATCATTGTGCGACTCAGTACAGCTGTGTTTACATCACAAAAGCAGGGTGATTTCAGAGCAAGCTTCAGAGATCGGATTTCAGCTGTCCCTTCAGGAAGTGTGTGTGCTCTCTACTCCTGGAAACAATGCTAATGAAAGAATGGTAATCTTGATGGCGTTTTGGGAACAGGACTAAGAAATCTTATTGAATCTTTGTTCACGCCACACATGGTACAAGCTCAGTGGTATTGTACATTGTTTTCGTGATTAACCCATCAAAGGGGAGACCTCCTCCTCCAACATTACTGCGCATGTGCAAACAGTCTAACGCAGCTTAGCCGCGAATAAGGTACAGCATGCAGCACTTTCTTTAAAGGATACCACAACTGACATGTGGCATAATGAGATAGACATGGGTATGTACAGTGCCTAGCACACAAATAACTATGCTGTGTTCCTTTTTTTCTTTCTCTGCCTGAAAGAGGTAAATATCAGGTATGTAAGTGGCTGACTCAGTCCTGACTCAGACAGGAAGTGACTACAGTGTGACCCTCACTGATAAGAATTTCCCCCTTTTTTATCTCTTTCTTGCTCTCAGAAGCCATTTTCTTCTAGGAAAGTGTTTTATAGTTGGAATTTCTTATCAGTGAAGGTCACACTGTAGTCACTTCCTGTCTGAGTCAGGACTGAGTCAGCCACTTACATACCTGATATTTACGTCTTTCAGGCAGAGAAAGAAAAAAAGGAACACAGCATAGTTATCTGTGTGCTAGGCACTGTACATACCCATGTCTATCTCATTATGCCACATGTCAGTTGTGGTATCCTTTAAACGTGCTGCGTTACAATGTAACGCAACGTGGGCACTGTGAACATCCCATTTAGTTTTCATTGCTGTGAGTTAGGCTGTGTTACAGGCCACACTAACGTGCGCCTGTAACGTCTTAATGTGAAAGCAGCCTAAGAGGGTGTGAGAGTGTAGGTGTGTGAGAGAGAGTGGGTGTGTGAGAGAGAGTGAGAGTGTGAGAGAGAGTGAGAGTGAGTGAGTGTGAAAGAGTGTGTGTGAGTGAGAGCGAGTGATTGAGAGTGTGTCAGTGCTTCTCCCTCCCTTCTCCATAGCACAGCACGCGCTGCTGCTTCTCCCTCCCCTCTCTATAGCACAGCACGCGCTGCTGCTTCTCCCTCCCCTCTCCATAGCCAGTGGTTCCCCACCCCCTGGATAAGTGTAGCCAGTGTCCCCCCCCCCAAGGATAAGTGTAGCCATTGGTCCCCCCCCAGGATAAGTGTAGCCAGTGGTCCCCCCCGGATAAGTGTAGCCAGTGGTCCCCCCCCCCCCCCCAGAGTAATTGTAGCCAGTGTGTAGCCAGTGGTTCCCCACCCCCCTGGATAAGTGTAGCCAGTGTTTCCCCCCCCCCTGGATAAGTGTAGCCAGTGTCCCCCCCCCCCCCCCTGGATAAGTGTAGCCAGTGTCTCCCCCCCAGGATAAGTGTAGCCAGTGCCCCCCCCCCAGGATAAGTGTGTAGCCAGTGGTTACCCCCCACCCCCAGGATAAGTGTAGCAAGTGTCCCCCCCCCACCATAAGTGTAGCAAGTGTCCCACCTCCCCCCCATAAGTGTAGCCAGTGGTCCCCCCCATTATGCTGCCATAGCTCCAGCAGGAGTAGGAATAGTGCAGAAAAGAGAGGCAGGGGGACATCGGGGGCTCCGCAAGATAGTACATTTACCTCTCCTGAAACATTTTCTGTAGGTGGCGAATGGCGATGCTCTTCTCACGGAGATATGGCCTCCAGGTGGCAGCGGTGGTGATAGGGGCTCCGGGCGGCGGCGGTGTCCTCTTTGGTGGGCTTTCCCTCCAGGCAGCAGCGGTGATAGGGGCTCCGGGCGGCGGCGGTGCAGGTGTCCTCTTCGGTGGGCTACCTCTCCAGGCAGCGGCGGCAGCGGCGGTGATGGGGGCTCCGGGCGGCAGCGGCGGTGATGGGGGCTCCGGGCAAACTAGTCAGTCCGCAGGCTGAGGCATCAGCGGCTTTAAGCTCCTCTTCCCACAACAGCGGTGGCTGACAGCTGTGGCGTCTAGTATAGACGTCACATGCGGTGTCAGCCAACCAGGGAAGAGGAGAGATGTGGGTGGGTATTAGAGGAGGGGTTGGTGGGTTAGAAGGAGGGGAGGCTGAATAAATTATAGATAGGAGAGCCCCAAGCATTCCAGCCCCCGGCGACGGCGAAATATAGGTCCAATGCAGCGTTCTGCTGCATCATAACAGCAGACATATTTATAAAAGTTTTGAATGCAGGATTAGCATCTTTATCACTTAATACACTCAGACCAGTTGCTGTTGAAATTTTATTTTTATGGTGACAATACCGCTTTAAGTGTCTGTGTGTTAGGGTTAGAAAACGTGGGTGGAGCCAACAACCGCCAAATACATACCAGGGCAACGTTGGGTTTTCCACTAGTAATATATATAAGACAGAATATTATACCTGCATTGCCTCCTGTGTATTTGCTGAGCCGCAGACGGTAAAGATCTCCCTCATTTTCCACCTTATATCCGCTATATGTGGCATATTTGCTGTTTTGCTTAAAATCCTCCAGATCCACTCGCAGCTGATAGGAACCTGAGAGAAGAACACTGCATGAAGTACTAATGAGAATAAAGCAAATCTGACCATATAATAAGCTGCCCCCTATGTGGGGTTTACCTGTGGCTGTGAGCTGGTGAATATTGTCATTACCCAACCAGAACTCACTCATCTGGCTGCCAAACCCTCTTTTGTAGTCTTCCCAGCCCCGGTTAAAGTCCACCGAGCCATCAGCACGTCTCTGGAACACCTGGGAGAGAGAAGAGAGGTCTTCAGCTAAGGTCCCAACATCCAGTCTGTGCAAAGTTGTAAGGTCCAGTTTGTGCCAAATTGCAGTGGGTGCCAAGTATTACTGGGTGCCTTGTTGCAGTGGAGACTAAGTAGTACTGTGTACTAAGTAGCAGTGGGTTCCAATTTAAGTGCATGCTTAACCGTACTGGGTGTCAAGTTACAGCGGGTGCTAAGCAGTATTGGGTGCTAAGTTGCAGTGAGTGCAAAGCTGGAGTTGATACTGAACAGTGCTGGGTGCCATGTGAGTGCAGGCTATGGGGTGGCATGTGGGTGGGTGAGAGATCAGGGTTGTACTGGGAACAATGCGGGTACTGGGAGTCATGTGGGTGCTATGTGTGGACTGTGTGGGTTCTGGTGCCATATGGGTGCTGAGTGCAATCTAGGAAAGGTATTGGGGGTGCAGTGTGTGGATGGGTGCCATATAGGTGCTAGGCGAGGGCTAAGGGTTGTATTGGGTGCCATGTAGGTACCAGGTGCCAAGTAAGTGATAGGTAAGGGCTAAGGGTCATACTGGGTGCCAAGGGGGTGCCACGTGGGTTGTGGGTGTGGGCTTCATGGGTGCTATGTAGTGCTGGATGCACTATGAGGGTTCTGGGGGCCCTGTGATCAGATGTGCTAGCGATGGGATGTACTGGGCACCCTGTGGGGCTACAGAAGGTACAATGTGCTGGGTGCTAGGTGCCCTGTGGGTGGGTTAATGGGTGTTATGTGGGTAGGGCTAGTGGAATTAGAGGTGTCTGTCTCCTACTTACGCTCTCTCTGGTTCTAGTGGATAGTGGTCCAGGGTCCCCGGTGTCTAGTGGCGAGGAGAGCAGCATAGCATGGGATTTCTTCCATTACTCACCTTCCAGTCCACTGCTCTCCTCAGTCTCAACAACAAGCATTGAGTGTGTAGTTTGGAGGGCAGAGTCACCTCACCTACTCTTTCCTCCTTCCTGTTGTCCCTCCCCCTCTGCTGCATGTTTGATCAAGCATAGGGAGGGAAAGCCAATCAGATGGAGGATGGTGGGTCAATTGGACAAAGGTTGAAGAGACAGGCCTGGTGCTATGTCTGATCGTGCACCAGGTGTGTGCTGGCAGAGAGAGGGGGAAAGCTTCAGTGCACCGTGCGCCACCCACTACCATGACATGCCATGGTGCCATGATAACAGCAGGGACACCATTCCGGCATCTCCTGACATTCAGGCCACTGCTGGTTAGAATACTGGGACCTCAGGGCACAAAACAAAAGATTTGGGGCACTTTTCCCCAGCACCTGCATAGTCCCTCTGATCCAGTGCAGGTTTCCTTATCTGTAGCTGCACACTCAGACAAGACATTTGGACTGGGAATCATCAAGTAATGTCCACATTTGCCCAGTCGATCAAACCCACTTCTGCTTTCTCAGTACAGATGTGGGAGCGTGGCCAGAGGAAACCTATTTAATAAGCATACTCCGGCCTCCAGACTTCTCTAATACCCAAACACATTCTGCACATTAAGCTTTCTTTACCATTTATTTTTTAATTCTACAGACATTGGGCTTGATTCACAAAGCGGTGCTAACTGTGAGCACGCTTGTGAAAAGCCCCTTAGTACGTCTAAAAGAGGTTTTCAAAAATTATGCGTGCAAAGTTTTGCGCGCGCACTGCACAGAGTGCAGGACGGAGGCGCGAAGTGCCCATTAAAGCCTATGGGACTTAGCGCGCACATAGGACTTTGCGCGTGCAAAACTTTGCGTGCGGTACTTAGCGCGCGATCTGAATGAGAAAACCAGTGCTAACCTACTTAGCACCCTGGCTAGCGCATCTAAAGACTTTAGACGTGCTAAGTAGGTTAGCACCGCTTTGTGAATCAAGCCCATTGTATGCAGTTCACTCATCATCTCCCCCCTTTCCACACACAAGTCACGTGTTTCTCTGTCTCCACCCAATCATCTGTCTCCACCCACTTACTATCCATCCTCCGCCATCAGTCTCCATGTCACACAGAACCTTCAGAGGCTTCATCCCATCTGGACATATCATGTGCCAGCCAGACTGAGTCACACCGACACCCAGCAGTGCCTTGCAGCTCCGTGCACCTGTAGGATAGATGGCAGCATTATTCTCCATGCATCATCTTCCTCATCATCATTCAGGATGAACGTATCATGGTTTATCTTGCGGCAAATTGGGGAAATTTTGCTTACCAAATATTCCCATGGAATTGGCAGCCTGTTTCACTTAACTACTTCACTACTGAGGGTTTTTTACCCTTCTATACCAGAGCAATTTTCACCTTTCAGTGCCCCCGTCCATTCATTCGCCTACAACTTTATTACTACTTATCACAATGAAAGGATCTATATCTTGGGGGGTTTCTTTTGCCACCAATTAGGCTTTCTTTGGGTGGTACATTTTGCTAAGAATTATTTTATTCTAAATGCATTTTAATGGGAAAAATAAGAAAACAATGGAAAAAAAATATTTCTCAGCTTTCGGCCATTCTACTTTTAAAATAACACATGCTACCCTATAAAACCCACACAATGTATTTGCCCATTTCTCTAAGGTGTTAAAACATTTTCCCTAGTACAATGTATGGCACCAATATTTTATTTGGAAATAAAGGTGCATTTTTTTTTTTCAATTTTGCGTCCATCACTAATTGCAAGCCCATAATTTTATAAATAACATTAATGTACCTTTTTGACATACATAATAAAAAAGTCCAGTCCCTAAGACAACTATTTATGTATTTTGTATTTTATTTGTAATTTTTTTTTAATATGCATATCATTTACCTAGGTACCTATGGGAGAGGGTAGGAGGTAAGTGGTTAATACTAAATCTAATGGTGTTTTTTTTTTAATAAAAAGTAAAAAAAAATGAATATCGGTGTAATTTCACTATTTGGCCACAAGATGTCCCCACACATTATTTCCTATTAGCGTACAGTAAGTACACTCAACAGGAAGTAATGCATGGACGTGTTACTCCGGTAGTTATAATGAGCGTGGCATCTCATTGATGACGGCGATCATTGACATGGAAACTTAGATTAGATTAATGAATGTGAACTGTGTCCCCATTCATTCATCTCCCCTCTAATGGGTGGTGGCGAGTACCCCCATGCAGGAACAAGCACAGAAGCGAGCGGGGGGGGGGGGGGGGGGTCATCCACCACCATAGATATTTATCTATGTGGCTGGGGAGGAACTAAAGTCCTGCCTAATGATGATATACTGTAGCGAACCACATAAGTGGTTAATATCTGCAATTTACATTAATGTGAGGTTTCTGGACAATCTTGGATGATTTTTTGAGGAAAATTGCAGGCTGTACAGGGGACTCACTTGTCACTTAACTGTCCCCAGGAGTGGCTCACAATGTAATTTCTCTCATAGGTTGATGCCTATAAGAGGGTACTGTAGTATATGGATCACAGTCAGGGACAATTTAGGGGGTAGGGAAGAAGATAAAAATTTGAATTTTTTTAATAAAAAAACACATCTTTTTAAATTCATCAAAAATTAAAATCGCAGCAGCGATCAGAGAGCACCAAAAAATTCCTCTATTAGTAGCAAAAAAAAGAGGCAAAATTCATTTGGTTGCTAAGTTATATGGATAATAAATTGTTAACGTGGTGAAGTGCTGAATTGTAAAAAAATTCCTGGTCACTAGTGGGGTGTAAACCTGTGGTCCTCAAGAGGTTAAAAAAATAAAAATAAAGGAGGAAAAAATGTAAAGAGGAAAAGAAAAAGAGAGCCAAAACAGAGGAAAAAAATCCTCTTACCTGGTCAGTATGGTGTTGATAAGTTGTTTTGCGCAGTGTGGGAGGAATCATGTTTACTACTGGCACGCAGACCTTTAGTGGTTCTTTTTTGTGTGTTTTTTTCTTTAGTTGGAGACACCCGAACGCAGTTCCTTTCTTATATAGATGTCCAAGTTTATTCAGATTGCTTAGAGCCCTGATTCAGACTGAAAATTGTGGCAAATTCATTGGGCTTGTGATTCTCATTAAGGGAGTAATTACCTGAAGTGAGCTCTTATACCTGGCATGCAAAGCAGAATCTGCTAGTGCCCTACCAGTCCAATTAGCTCAGCAGCAGATCACATATCTGGGCATTAAAATATGTAAAAATACTTCCTCCTTGTATGCATTAAACTATCCGCCCCTGATTAAGTCAGTTATTGAGCAATTAAGCAGATGGAGAGTAATCTCCCTTTGGGAATTACGGGGTGGAAGGCTCTGCTCACGATAGTGAGCTTTGGCCTCTTATTATACCCAGTGCAGACCCTGCCTCTCATTAATAAACACAGCAATGTGAAATCACTGAATTGTGCACCTTCCAGCTTCATTTGGAGATCTAAAGAGTCAGAATCAAGCTATCATGTTTACAGTTACCCGAAGACATGGGAGGTTTGGGTGTGCTTGATATTAGATGGTACAATTGACTATTTAGACATGTCCAAAACTCACTGTCTTCTACCAGCTATTACTCTGACTTAACATTAGAAAAACAATACAAAGTATACAATACAACAGTTGATACAAGACAAGAGGGTATAACAGCTGAAGCAGTGAACAAATTAATTACATATTTTACACTTTGGTGGGAGGTATGTACACACGTTACACAGCATTGAGAGACAAAAGGGGAAGAGAGCCCTGGCCAAAAGGCCTTACAATCTAAATATTTAAGGTATTGGACAGTAGGTAAAGGGAAGCTGTGCGTGGAGTGGTAGAAATGGATTTAGTGGGCAGGGTCCAAGGTAGGAGAGTATGCTTGCCCAAAGAGGTGAGTTTTCAGATTGTGCCTAAAAATAGTAAGTGTAGGTGAGTGGCGGATGTGTTGACGGAGAGTGTTCCAGAGGAGGGGAGAGGATCGAGAGAAGTCTTGTAAGCGGGAGTGGGAAGAGGTGATCAGGGAAGAAGACAGAAGGATATTGTTAGCAAAGTGAAGATTGCGAATAGGATGGTATCTGGAAATGAGTTGATTAAGATAGGAAGGAGCTACGTTGTGGAGAGCTTTGTAGGTGAGAGTAAGGAGTTTAAATTGTATCCGTTGCATAACTGGCAGCCAGTGAAGGGAGTGACAGAGGGGGATTGGGCTGGAGAAGCGGGAGGAGAGGTGGATGAGGTGTGACTGGCAGCTAGTGAGGGGAGTGACAGAGGGGGATTGGGCTGGAGAAGTGGGAGGAGAGGTGGGTGAGGAGTGACAGAGGGGGACTGGGTTGGAGAAGTGGGAGGAGAGGTGGATGAGGTGTGACTGGCAGCTAGTGAGGGGAGTGACAGAGGGGGATAGGGTTGGAGAAGTGGGAGGAGAGGTGGATGAGGTGTGATTGGCAGCCAGTGAAGGGAGTGACAGAGGGGGATAGGGCTGGAGAAGCGGGAGGAGAGGTGGATGAGGTGTGACTGGCAGCCAGTGGAGGGAGTGACAGAGGGGGATAGGGCTGGAGAAGTGGGAGGAGAGGTGGGTGAGGAGTGACAGAGGGGGACTGGGCTGGAGAAGCGGGAGGGGAGGTGGATGAGGTGTGACTGGCAGCCAGTGAAGGGAGTGACAGAGGGGGATAGGGCTGGAGAAGTGGGAGGAGAGGTGGATGAGGAGTGATTGGCAGCCAGTGAAGGGAGTGACAGAGGGGGATAGGGCTGGAGAAGTAGGAGGAGAGGTGGATGAGGTGTGATTTGCAGCCAGTGAAGGGAATGACAGAGGGGGATAGGGCTGGGGAAGCGGGAGGAGAGGTGGATGAGGTGTGATTGGCAGCCAGTGAAGGGAGTGACAGAGGGGGATAGGGCTGGAGAAGCGGGAGGAGAGGTGGATGAGGTGTGACTGGCAGCCAGTGAAGGGAGTGACAGAGGGGGATAGGGCTGGAGAAGCGGGAGGAGAGGTGGATGAGGTGTGATTGGCAGCTAGTGAAGGGAGTGACAGAGGGGGATAGGGCTGGAGAAGCGGGAGGAGAGGTGGATGAGGTGTGACTGGCAGCCAGTGAGGGGAGTGACAGAGGGGGGGAGAGCTGGAGAAGCGGGAGGAGAGGTGGATGAGGTGTGATTGGCAGCCAGTGAGGGGAGTGACAGAGGGGGGGAGGGCTGGAGAAGCGGGAGGAGAGGTAGATGAGGTGTGATTGGCAGCCAGTGAAGGGAGTGACAGAGGGGGATAGGGCTGGAGAAGCGGGAGGAGAGGTGGATGAGATGTGACTGGCAGCCAGTGAGGGGAGTGACAGAGGGGGGGAGGGCTGGAGAAGCGGGAGGAGAGGTGGATGAGGTGTGATTGGCAGCTAGTGAAGGGAGTGACAGAGGGGGATTGGGCTGGAGAAGCGGGAGGAGAGGTGGATGAGGTGTGATTGGCAGCCAGTGAAGGGAATGACAGAGGGGGACTGGGTTGGAGAAGTGGGAGAGGTGGATGAGGTGTGATTGGCAGCTAGTGAAGGGAGTGACAGAGGGGGATTGGGCTGTAGAAGTGGGAGGAGAGGTGGATGAGGTGTGATTGGCAGCTAGTGAAGGGAGTGACAGAGGGGGATAGGGCTGGAGAAGCAGGAGGAGAGGTGGATGAGGTGTGACTGGCAGCCAGTGAGGGGACTGACAGAGGGGGATAGGGCTGGAGAAGCGGGAGGAGAGGTGGGTGAGGTGTGATTGGCAGCCAGTGAAGGGAGTGACAGAGGGGGATAGGGCTGGAGAAGCGGGAGGGGAGGTGGATGAGGTGTGACTGGCAGCCAGTGAGGGGAGTGACAGAGGGGGATAGGGCTGGAGAAACGGGAGGAGAGGTGGATGAGGTGTGATTGGCAGCCAGTGAGGGGAGTGACAGAGGGGATTGGGCTGGAGAAGCGGGAGGAGAGGTGGATGAGGTGTGATTGGCAGCCAGTGAAGGAAGTGACAGAGGGGGATAGGGCTGGAGAAGCGGGAGGAGAGGTGGATGAGGTGTGACTGGCAGCCAGTGAAGGGAGTGACAGAGGGGGATAGGGCTGGAGAAGCAGGAGGAGAGGTGGATGAGGTGTGATTAGCAGCCAGTGAAGGGAGTGACAGAGGGGGATAGGGCTGGAGAAGAGGGAGGAGAGGTGGATGAGGTGTGACTGGCAGCCAGTGAAGGGAGTGACAGAGGGGGATAGGGCTGGAGAAGTGGGAGGAGAGGTGGATGAGGTGTGACTGGCAGCCAGTGAAGGGAGTGACAGAGGGGGATAGGGCTGGAGAAGCGGGAGGAGAGGTGGATGAGGTGTGACTGGCAGCCAGTGAAGGGAGTGACAGAGGGGGATAGGGCTGGAGAAGCGGGAGGAGAGGTGGATGAGGTGTGACTGGCAGCCAGTGAAGGGAGTGACAGAGGGGGATAGGGCTGGAGAAGCGGGAGGAGAGGTGGATGAGGTGTGACTGGCAGCCAGTGAAGGGAGTGACAGAGGGGGATAGGGCTGGAGAAGCGGGAGGAGAGGTGGATGAGGTGTGATTGGCAGCTAGTGAAGGGAGTGACAGAGGGGGATAGGGCTGGAGAAGCGGGAGGAGAGGTGGATGAGGTGTGACTGGCAGCCAGTGAGGGGAGTGACAGAGGGGGGGAGAGCTGGAGAAGCGGGAGGAGAGGTGGATGAGGTGTGATTGGCAGCCAGTGAGGGGAGTGACAGAGGGGGGGAGGGCTGGAGAAGCGGGAGGAGAGGTAGATGAGGTGTGATTGGCAGCCAGTGAAGGGAGTGACAGAGGGGGATAGGGCTGGAGAAGCGGGAGGAGAGGTGGATGAGATGTGACTGGCAGCCAGTGAGGGGAGTGACAGAGGGGGGGAGGGCTGGAGAAGCGGGAGGAGAGGTGGATGAGGTGTGATTGGCAGCTAGTGAAGGGAGTGACAGAGGGGGATTGGGCTGGAGAAGCGGGAGGAGAGGTGGATGAGGTGTGATTGGCAGCCAGTGAAGGGAATGACAGAGGGGGACTGGGTTGGAGAAGTGGGAGAGGTGGATGAGGTGTGATTGGCAGCTAGTGAAGGGAGTGACAGAGGGGGATAGGGCTGGAGAAGCGGGAGGAGAGGTGGATGAGGTGTGATTGGCAGCCAGTGAAGGGAGTGACAGAGGGGGATAGGGCTGTAGAAGTGGGGGGAGAGGTGGATGAGGTGTGACTGGCAGCCAGTGAAGGGAGTGACAGAGGGGGATAGGGCTGGAGAAGTGGGAGGAGAGGTGGATGAGGTCTGATTGGCAGCCAGTGAAGGGAGTGACAGAGGGGAATAGGGCTGGAGAAGTGGGAGGAGAGGTGGATGAGGTGTGATTGGCAGCCAGTGAGGGGAGTGACAGAGGGGGATAGGGCTGGAGAAGCCGGAGGAGAGGTGGATGAGGTGTGATTGGCAGCCAGTGAAGGGAGTGACAGAGGGGGTATAGGGCTGGAGAAGCGGGAGGAGAGGTGGATGAGGTGTGATTGGCAGCTAGTGAAGGGAGTGACAGAGGGGGATAGGGCTGGAGAAGCGGGAGGAGAGGTGGATGAGGTGTGACTGGCAGCCAGTGAAGGGAGTGACAGAGGGGGTAGGGCTGAAGAAGCAGGAGGAGAGGTGGATGAGGTGTGATTGGCAGCCAGTGAGGGGAGTGACAGAGGGGGATTGGGCTGGAGAAGCGGGAGGAGAGGTGGATGAGGTGTGATTGGCAGCTAGTGAAGGGAGTGACAGAGGGGGATTGGGCTGGAGAAGCGGGAGGAGAGGTGGATGAGGTGTGACTGGCAGCCAGTGAAGGGAATGACAGAGGGGGACTGGGTTGGAGAAGTGGGAGGAGAGGTGGATGAGGTGTGATTGGCAGCCAGTGAAGGGAGTGACAGAGGGGGGATTGGGCTGGAGAAGCGGGAGGAGAGGTGGATGAGGTGTGATTGGCAGCTAGTGAAGAGAGTGACAGAGGGGGACTGGGTTGGAGAAGTGGGAGGAGAGGTGGATGAGATGTGACTGGCAGCCAGTGAGTGGAGTGACAGAGGGGGGGAGGGCTGGAGAAGCAGGAGGAGAGGTGGATAAGATGTGACTGGCAGCCAGTGAGGGGAGTGACAGAGGGGGGGAGGGCTGGAGAAGCGGGAGGAGAGGAGAATGAGGTGTGATTGGCAGCCAGTGAGGGGAGTGACAGAGGGGGGGAGGGCTGGAGAAGCGGGAGGAGAGGTGGATGAGGTGTGATTGGCAGCCAGTGAAGGGAGTGACAGAGGGGGATAGGGCTGGAGAAGCGGGAGGAGAGGTGGATGAGGTGTGACTGGCAGCCACTGAGGGGAGTGACAGAGGGGGGGAGGGCTGGAGAAGCGGGAGGAGAGGTGGATGAGGTGTGATTGGCAGCCAGTGAGGGGGGGGGCAGAGGGGGGGAGGGCTGGAGAAGCGGGAGGAGAGGTAGATGAGGTGTGATTGGCAGCCAGTGAAGGGAGTGACAGAGGGGGATAGGGCTGGAGAAGCGGGAGGAGAGGTGGATGAGGTGTGACTGGCAGCCAGTGAGGGGAGTGACAGAGGGGGGGAGGGCTGGAGAAGCGGGAGGAGAGGTGGCTGAGTTGTGATTGGCAGCCTGTGAGGGGAGTGACAGAGGGGGGGAGGACTGGAGAAGCGGGAGGAGAGGTGGATGAGGTGTGATTGGCAGCCAGTGAAGGGAGTGACAGAGGGGGATAGGGCTGGAGAAGTGGGAGGAGAGGTGGATGAGGTGTGATTGGCAGCTAGTGAAGGGAGTGACAGAGGGGGATAGGGCTGGAGAAGCGGGAGGAGAGGTGGATGAGGTGTGACTGGCAGCCAGTGAAGGGAGTGACAGAGGGGGTAGGGCTGAAGAAGCAGGAGGAGAGGTGGATGAGGTGTGATTGGCAGCCAGTGAGGGGAGTGACAGAGGGGGATTGGGCTGGAGAAGCGGGAGGAGAGGTGGATGAGGTGTGATTGGCAGCTAGTGAAGGGAGTGACAGAGGGGGATTGGGCTGGAGAAGCGGGAGGAGAGGTGGATGAGGTGTGACTGGCAGCCAGTGAAGGGAATGACAGAGGGGGACTGGGTTGGAGAAGTGGGAGGAGAGGTGGATGAGGTGTGATTGGCAGCCAGTGAAGGGAGTGACAGAGGGGGGATTGGGCTGGAGAAGCGGGAGGAGAGGTGGATGAGGTGTGATTGGCAGCTAGTGAAGAGAGTGACAGAGGGGGACTGGGTTGGAGAAGTGGGAGGAGAGGTGGATGAGATGTGACTGGCAGCCAGTGAGGGGAGTGACAGAGGGGGGGAGGGCTGGAGAAGCAGGAGGAGAGGTGGATAAGATGTGACTGGCAGCCAGTGAGGGGAGTGACAGAGGGGGGGAGGGCTGGAGAAGCGGGAGGAGAGGAGAATGAGGTGTGATTGGCAGCCAGTGAGGGGAGTGACAGAGGGGGGGAGGGCTGGAGAAGCGGGAGGAGAGGTGGATGAGGTGTGATTGGCAGCCAGTGAAGGGAGTGACAGAGGGGGATAGGGCTGGAGAAGCGGGAGGAGAGGTGGATGAGGTGTGACTGGCAGCCACTGAGGGGAGTGACAGAGGGGGGGAGGGCTGGAGAAGCGGGAGGAGAGGTGGATGAGGTGTGATTGGCAGCCAGTGAGGGGGGGGGCAGAGGGGGGGAGGGCTGGAGAAGCGGGAGGAGAGGTAGATGAGGTGTGATTGGCAGCCAGTGAAGGGAGTGACAGAGGGGGATAGGGCTGGAGAAGCGGGAGGAGAGGTGGATGAGGTGTGACTGGCAGCCAGTGAGGGGAGTGACAGAGGGGGGGAGGGCTGGAGAAGCGGGAGGAGAGGTGGCTGAGTTGTGATTGGCAGCCTGTGAGGGGAGTGACAGAGGGGGGGAGGACTGGAGAAGCGGGAGGAGAGGTGGATGAGGTGTGATTGGCAGCCAGTGAAGGGAGTGACAGAGGGGGATAGGGCTGGAGAAGTGGGAGGAGAGGTGGATGAGGTGTGATTGGCAGCTAGTGAAGGGAGTGACAGAGGGGGATAGGGCTGGAGAAGCGGGAGGAGAGGTGGATGAGGTGTGACTGGCAGCCAGTGAAGGGAGTGACAGAGGGGGTAGGGCTGAAGAAGCAGGAGGAGAGGTGGATGAGGTGTGATTGGCAGCCAGTGAGGGGAGTGACAGAGGGGGATTGGGCTGGAGAAGCGGGAGGAGAGGTGGATGAGGTGTGATTGGCAGCTAGTGAAGGGAGTGACAGAGGGGGATTGGGCTGGAGAAGCGGGAGGAGAGGTGGATGAGGTGTGACTGGCAGCCAGTGAAGGGAATGACAGAGGGGGACTGGGTTGGAGAAGTGGGAGGAGAGGTGGATGAGGTGTGATTGGCAGCCAGTGAAGGGAGTGACAGAGGGGGGATAGGGCTGGAGAAGCAGGAGGAGAGGTGGATGAGGTGTGATTGGCAGCCAGTGAAGGGAGTGACAGAGGGGGATTGGGCTGGAGAAGCGGGAGGAGAGGTGGATGAGGTGTGATTGGCAGCTAGTGAAGAGAGTGACAGAGGGGGACTGGGTTGGAGAAGTGGGAGGAGAGGTGGATGAGATGTGACTGGCAGCCAGTGAGGGGAGTGACAGAGGGGGGGAGGGCTGGAGAAGCAGGAGGAGAGGTGGATAAGATGTGACTGGCAGCCAGTGAGGGGAGTGACAGAGGGGGGGAGGGCTGGAGAAGCGGGAGGAGAGGTGGATGAGGTGTGATTGGCAGCCAGTGAGGGGAGTGACAGAGGGGGGGAGGGCTGGAGAAGCGGGAGGAGAGGTGGATGAGGTGTGATTGGCAGCCAGTGAAGGGAGTGACAGAGGGGGATAGGGCTGGAGAAGCGGGAGGAGAGGTGGATGAGGTGTGACTGGCAGCCACTGAGGGGAGTGACAGAGGGGGGGAGGGCTGGAGAAGCGGGAGGAGAGGTGGATGAGGTGTGATTGGCAGCCAGTGAGGGGAGTGACAGAGGGGGGGAGGGCTGGAGAAGCGGGAGGAGAGCTAGATGAGGTGTGATTGGCAGCCAGTGAAGGGAGTGACAGAGGGGGATAGGGCTGGAGAAGCGGGAGGAGAGGTGGATGAGGTGTGACTGGCAGCCAGTGAGGGGAGTGACAGAGGGGGGGAGGGCTGGAGAAGCGGGAGGAGAGGTGGCTGAGTTGTGATTGGCAGCCTGTGAGGGGAGTGACAGAGGGGAGGAGGACTGGAGAAGCGGGAGGAGAGGTGGATGAGGTGTGATTGGCAGCCAGTGAAGGGAGTGACAGAGGGGGATAGGGCTGGAGAAGTGGGAGGAGAGGTGGATGAGGTGTGATTGGCAGCCAGTGAGGGGAGTGACAGAGGGGGATTGGGCTGGAGAAGCAGGAGGAGAGGTGGATGAGATGTGTCTGGCAGCCAGTGAGGGGAGTGACAGAGGGGGGGAGGGCTGAAGAAGCAGGAACAGAGGTGGATGAGGTGTGATTTGCAGCTAGTGAAGGGAGTGACAGAGGGGGATTGGGCTGGAGAAGCGGGAGGAGAGGTGGATGAGGTGTGATTGGCAGCCAGTGAGGGGAGTGATCGAGGGGGGGAGGGCTGGAGAAGCAGGAGGAGAGGTGGATGAGGTGTGATTGGCAGCCAGTGAAGGGAGTGACAGAGGGGGATAGGGCTGGAGAAGCGGGAGGAGAGGTGGATGAGGTGTGACTGGCAGCCAGTGAGGGGAGTGACAGAGGGAGGGAGGGCTGGAGAAGCAGGAGGAGAGGTGGATGAGGTGTGATTGGCAGCTAGTAAAGGGAGTTACAGAGGGGGATAGGGCTGGAGAAGTGGGAGGAGAGGTGGATGAGGTGTGATTGGCAGCTAGTGAAGGGAGTGACAGAGGGGGATAGGGCTGGAGAAGCGGGAGGAGAGATGGATGAGGAGTGATTGGCAGCTACTGAAGGGAGTGACAGAGGGGGATTGGGCTGGAGAAGTGGGAGGAGAGGTGGATGAGGTGGGATTGGCAGCTAGTGAAGGGAGTGACAGAGGAGGATTGGACTGGAGAAGCTTTAGGAGAGGTGGATCAGTCGTGCAGCAGAGTTCATGATACACTGTAGCGGGGCTAAATGGTTGGCAGGGAGGCCACAGAGCACAGAGTTGCAATAGTCTAGTTGGGAAATAATTAGGGCATGCACCCAAAGTTTGGTAGTGTCCTGTGTTAGAAAAGGGCGGATGCGGGAGATGTTTTTTAGGTGGAGGCGACAAGAGAAGTGGACATCCTGGTTTCTACCCTGTTAGACTACACAACACTTTTGATGATTAGGAGGAGAAAGGGGTTGAAAGACGTGGGCTTCTGCTTGAACATCAGAGATGGTACACCCTGCAAGTGCTTAGATGCAAATCTAACACTCCTGGAAAACATTATTTTGTATTCCATTTCAGCCATGGCAGCTATCATACCTATCCTACCTATTTAAGCGCTGGACTGAGGTCACCTGTGGCCTGGTCACTTGGTGCCATTTCATTCCTAAGTGCCATTTATTACAAATTGCTTTACAACTTACCAATAATTTACCAAGAATTGTAGTACTGCTATATCTACAAGCTGCTTCTTGTATCACCTAACCTGCATTATTTTCATCTTCCTCATCAGATATGATTGCTGCTTCCTCTTGCAAAAGTCTGCCTTACAATCTGTGACTGCAATCATTATCTGCACGTTTAATTGGTACGATGGCTGCTTCCTCTTGCAAAAGTCTGCCTTACAATCTGTGACTGCAATCATTATCTGCACGTTTAATTGGTGTGATTGCTGTATACATTGCTGCTAAGATTGTTTAATTTAAATTTAAGTAGTTCAGCAGTGTTTGTAAATTCCCATATTACATTTGTGAATCCTTGTGTTCCAGCCCAGTGAGCAGCAATTATTTATTGCAGGCCTGGTTTTTGGTAGCCACTCCCATCTTCAGCTGAACTGTTTTTCCCAATTTCTAATTGAGAATCACTTCCATTTCAGCCATGGCAGCTATCATACCTATCCTACCTATTTAAAGAGAAACTCCAACCAAGAATTGAACTTTTTCCCAATCAGTAGCTGATACCCCATTTTACATGAGAAAGACAATGATTTTCACAAACAGACCATCAGGGGGCGCTGTGTGACTGATTTTGTGCTGAAACCCCTCCCACAAGAGGCTCTGAATACCGCGGTACTGCTGGCAAACTGCCACAATGTAACAATGTTCAGAGACAGGAAATAGCTGTTATTAGCTGTCTCTAACAGACAGAGCAGCTAGAGATAGCTAAATAACCTGCCCACAGTAACAATGTCACCATGTAATACATGTCAGAATGTGAATCTGGGAGAGGAAAGATTTTACAATGAGCAAACACTGACTAAATCATTTATACATAATTATGGTAAAAAATGAAGCACTTTTTTTACTACATTATTTTCACTGGAGTTCCTCTTTAAGCTCTGGACTGCGGTCACTTCTGGCCTGGTCATTTGGTGCTATTTAATTCCTAAGTGCCATTTATTACAAAGTGCTTTACAACCTTATCAAGAATTTACCAGGATTTAACCCAGGAATTCAAACAGGATTCAACAGCCATGGGACTCTGCTGGAAAACTACTACTCTGCATCCACAACTGCCTCAAATGCTGTTGCTCAAAATGCCACTGCTGGACATATGTTGCACAGCCAAGTAGACCCTGTTTCTTTATTTACACAGGTTTGCTTGCACTAACTGCATACCCATATAAACTGCTTAGTGGTTGGGAATTTCCTGGTGATAATCAGAGATACTTACCATGTTTACTGCACTTTTTCTTATGTTCTGCTGTCTGCAAATATCTGCAAGTTGCATTGCAATATGCATCCTCCCAGTGTACCACACTCCATATTAATTTCACCTGCTCTGCTTTCCTCACCTTACTCAGCTTCTCATGAACTGTTAGCTCTCCTGAAATCTCTCTCTCCCCCCAGCAGCTCAAAAACCTCACAAACATTTAAATCCCATTCACATTTGCTTACTCTCTCCCTCCTACTCTTACTTGCTGCTGGTGATATATCACCTAACCCTGGGCCACAGCCTGCTGCCAGACAAGCATCTCCTGCTCACTTGCTTCACATACTTCACAGCCCTCTACCCACAAATAACCTCAACATCTATCCTCGCTCCAACCTTATTTCCATCCATCCATCCCACCCACAAACACATGCTCCCCCTACCTTGCGGTCTCTGGAATTCCAACCCATGCTCCCCCTACCCTGCGGTCTCTGGAATGCCAGATCTGTCCGCAATAAATGTACAGTGGTCCACAACCTCTTCCTCTCCAAATCCCTCATCATCCTCCGCACTCACTGAGACATGGCTCTCCCCCTCTGACTCTGCCACAGCGGGCTTCACCTCAGTCACACCCCAGACCAGACAACAGGACCGGCGGAGGGGTGGGTCTGCTCCTCTCCCCATCCTGCACATTCCGTGTCCTCACTCCACCTACCTCCCTACAATTCACATCATTTGAGGCCCACACTATCCGCCTCTACAATCCCCTCCCAGCCATTCTTGCAGTCTTATACCGCCCTCCGGGCTCCCACACATCCTTTCCTCTGACCTCCCCACCATCATCCTCGGGGATTTCAATATTCCAATCGATGAAGCCCAGAACTCCGTTGTGACCCGGCTGCTCACCATAGCCAACTCACTTGGATTAGTACAAAACACCAACACCCCCACTCACACTGCAGGTCACACTCTCCACCTTATATTCACTAAATCCACCACCATTGCAGACCTCGACATCGCACCATTTCCACCCTCAGACCATTACCTTCTCACCTTCAACCTCCAAACTACCCGCCCACCCACCTGGTAGATGGCAGCGAGACCTGGCGTCCTTGCTGACTCCCTCCATGGCCTCTCCTCCACTCTCCCCACCCTAACCTGCCCTAATCTTGCTGCAGCTCAGTATCACCAAACTCTCTCATCAGCCCTAGAGAAAGCTGCTCCACCAATATTCCCGCTGCAACCGACCCCCTAACCCCAGCCCTGGCCGCACTACCCATACTCGCAACCTCCATAGGGAAACATGTGCCACTGAACAAAAATGGAGGAAAACTCGACTAAACCAGGATTTCTTACAGTACAAGACTAACCTGCTGCAGTTCCACACTGCCCTTGCTCATGCAAAGCAGGAATACTTTACCAGGCTCATCGGAGCACAAGCTTCCAATTCCCGGCGTCTTTTTGGCACCTTCAACTCCCTGCTTAAACCCACCACCCACCTGCTGTTTCCTTCCTCTCTGCCACAGATTTAGGAAATATTCAATCTCCAATCTTCACCTCCCACCCCCTCACAACCAACCCTCCTCCACCCTATCCTCCCCTCACCTCCTTCACTCCTACTACCACTGAGGAAGTCAACCACCTACTGCAGACTTCCCATACCACTACTTCCCCCCTTGACCCCATCCCTTCTGATCTACTTCAGCCACACACAGACTTGGCCCCAGTCCTCACTACCCTGTTTAACCTCTCCCTATCCACAGGCACCTTCCCCTCAGACTTCAAGCAGGCCACAGTACTGCCCACTTTTTCTGCGCAAGGCCACAGTACTGCCCCTGCTCAAGAAACCCTCCCTCGACCCCTCACTACTCTCCAACTACAGCCCTATCTCCCTCCTCCCCCTTTGCCTTAAAACTCTTTGAGCGTCTGGTTCACAAATGCCTGAACCAGTACCCCAATGCCAACTCACTACTAGACCCTCTGCAATCTGTATTTCGGCCTGCCAACTCAACTGAAACGGCGCTCACCAAAGTGGTCAATGACCTTGCCTTAAAGCTGAAGGTAAATACTCCATTCTCCTCCTCCTTGGACCTTTCAGGCAGCTTTTGACACAGTAGATCATCCCCTACTCCTCCAGTCCCTCCAGTCCATGGGCAGTCACGATCTCGCCTGCCCCTGACCTGGCTTTCATCCTACCTCTCCAACCGCTCCTTCACGACCGCTTTCAATGAGTCCTCGTCCACCCTCAACCACCTCTCGGTGGGAGTCCCCAAGGCTCGGTCCTTGGCCCCCTACTGTTCTCCCTATACACATCCTCCATTGGCAAGGTTATCTCCTCCATGGGTTTTAACTATCATCTGTATGCAAATGACACCCAGATCTACCTCCACACCCCTGACATATCCACCACTACCATGGACAAGGTCTCCTCCTGCCTATCAGCCATCACCTCCTGGATGTCCGCTAGGTTCCTGAAACTAAATCTAGACAAAACGGAATTTATTATCTTCCCACCCCGGCCAACCCTGAATCTCCCAGATGTGCAGGTCACTGTTAACCACACTACCATTCGCCCTACCTCTCATGCCCGCTGTCTGGGTGTCACCCTGGACTCTGCACTCTCCTTCACTCCCCACATGCAAAACCTCACAAAGTCCTGCAACTTCCACCCTCGTAACATCTGTAAGATCCGCCCTTTCCTGACCTCTGCCACCACCAAACTCCTCATCCATGCCCTCATAATTTCCCCCCCTTGGCTACTGCAATGCCCTTCTGTCTGGTCTCCCTATGACCCGAACAGCCCCACTGCAGTCCATCATGAATGCGGCAGCCAGAATTACCCACTGCTCCCATCGCTCCACCACGGTGGATCCCCTCCTTGAATCCCTCCATTGGCTTCCTATCCAGTCCAGAATCAGATTCAAGATACTGTGTCTGTCCTACAAATCTGTCCACAAAACTTGTCCAACCTACATTTTTGATCTTGCTTGGAGATACACACCTAGCCGCTCCCTCCTCTCCTCCAATGAACTTCGCCTGACCGCCCCCCCCCCCACCCCCGCATCACCCAGTCCCATGCACGCCTCCAGGACTTCTCAAGAGCCGCTCCAACACTATGGAACTCCCTATCTCCAGTCCTCCACCCATTAGGGCAGCCCCCTCCTTCAACACCTTCAAGAAGGCCCTTAAAACTCACCTTTTCACTCTGGCCTACCACCGCCCATAATTGCTCTAAACCCACAGATGAACTCTGGTCCCCTACCTTTCGTGTCCCCACCTCTCCCTCTAGATTGTAAGCCTTTGGGCAGGGTCCTCCTCCTTTTGTGTCCTACCTGATCATGCACCTCCATTACTGTGAACCCATGCTATGCATTTGAGTGAACCTAACTTGCCTAATCTCCATGTTCCCCTCCAAAGACTGACTAAGCATTACCTGGTACTCATACTGTGCTGTGTCTGATCTCCATGCTCCATCCAGTGACTAAGCATTACCTTGTACTCATACTGTGCTGTGTGATCTCCATGCTCCATCAAGTGACTAAGCATAACCTGGTACTCATACTGTGCTGTGTAATCTCCATGCTCCCCTCCAGTGACTAAGCATTACCTTGTACTCATACTGTGCTGTGTGATCTCCATGCTCCATCCAGTGACTAAGCATTACCTTGTACTCATACTGTGCTGTGTAATATCCATGCTCCATCCAGTGACTAAGCATTACCTTGTACTCATACTGTGCTGTGTGATCTCCATGCTCCATCCAGTGACTGACTAAGCATTACCTTGTACTCATACTGTGCTGTGTGATCTCCATGCTCCCATCCAGTGACTAAGCATTACCTTGTACTCATACTGTGCTGTGTGATCTCCATGCTCCCCTCCAGTGACTAAGCATTACCTTGTACTCATACTGTGCTGTGTGATCTCCATGCTTCCATCCAGTGACTAAGCATTACCTGGTACTCATACTGTGCTGTGTGACCTCCATGCTCCATCCAGTGACTAAGCATTACCTTGTACTCATACTGTGCTGTGTGATCTCCATGCTCCATCCAGTGACTAAGCATTACCTTGTACTTATACTGTGCTGTGTGATCTCCATGCTCCCATCCAGTGACTAAGCATTACCTTGTACTCATACTGTGCTGTGTGATCTCCATGCTCCATCCAGTGACTAAGCATTACCCTGTACTCATACTGTGCTGTGTGATCTCCATGCTCCCATCCAGTGACTAAGCATTACCTTGTACTCATACTGTGCTGTGTGATCTCCATGCTCCCATCCAGTGACTAAGCATTACCTTGTACTCATACTGTGCTGTGTGATCTCCATGCTCCCCTCCAGTGACTAAGCATTACCTTGTACTCATACTGTGCTGTGTGATCTCCATGCTTCCATCCAGTGACTAAGCATTACCTGGTACTCATACTGTGCTGTGTGACCTCCATGCTCCATCCAGTGACTAAGCATTACCTTGTACTCATACTGTGCTGTGTGATCTCCATGCTCCATCCAGTGACTAAGCATTACCTTGTACTCATACTGTGCTGTGTGATCTCCATGCTCCCATCCAGTGACTAAGCATTACCTTGTACTCATACTGTGCTGTGTGATCTCCATGCTCCATCCAGTGACTAAGCATTACCCTGTACTCATACTGTGCTGTGTGATCTCCATGCTCCCATCCAGTGACTAAGCATTACCTTGTACTCATACTGTGCTGTGTGATCTCCATGCTCCCATCCAGTGACTAAGCATTACCTTGTACTCATACTGTGCTGTGTGATCTCCATGCTCCATCCAGTGACTAAGCATTACCTGGTACTCATCCTGTGCTGTGTGATCTCCATGCTCCCATCCAGTGACTAAGCATTACCTTGTACTCATCCTGTGCTGTGTGATCTCCATGCTCCCATCCAGTGACTAAGCATTACCTTGTACTCATACTGTGCTGTGTGATCTGGTTTTCTTGTATTCCTGTATTGTCATATTGCTGTTTGTCACCCCTAAATATTGTCTGTAACCTAAATTAATGTCAAGCACTGCGTAATATGTTGGCGCTTTATAAATACAATAAATAAATAAATATTAGCCCAGATTAGATCATATGTTAATAGTCCTTTGCATGATATATGCTCTATAGGCAAACTACTAGATTTTAACTCCTAATGTAAACCAGGACCTGACAGGAAATCTCTATCTATGAATAAATCTGAGCTTCTCCACCTAAAGGCTCAAGTTCTTTCTGTGCAAAATATTAAACCATGGTGTAAGCATTTTCACATTGAGGAGAATATATTAGAAGGGAACAATATTATATGTAAGCTGGTGGTAAATGAGGCATGGGGAGGTCCCCACCTCATGTTGTTATACCATTCCAAATGCACGTTCAATATAAAGGCCACACGGATATACAGGAGCGTGTTCAAGATGTGGTTTGCAAAATGCTGATATGGTTTTGGTGCTGTATTAAGATTGCCATATATTAGGATTCTGTGCTGAAATTGAAATTGAAATGAGCACACGCCCTGCCGCTTCTGGTCCCGTCCTTCTCTGCAAGCTTTCAGTGTCTCTGCGTCCCTGTACATGCGCACTTGCAAATTGTTATATAGGATACAAAAAGTATATTTAATATTGTTTGTTAATTATTCTAATATATTAACTACTTGTTATTTTTGGGGCAGTATATCTACGCCCCTCGGAACTTCATCTGAAGCCCTAGAGGTGTAGATACTCGTCTTCTGCCCTGTTGCACGCGCACCATGCACACACCCATGACCCGCAGTTGCAGAACGGGTTAGTGAATAGGAACATATGTCCCCCAAAACAATGTAAGTGCCGATTACTGAATAATCTCTGCAAGTGACAGCAATATAGAAGAGAAGTTATTTATGGCTCATTTTACTCTGGAAGAAACAGACTTCTTATTTGTATATGTTTATATATATTTTAAATTGTATAATTTGGGTGACAGTGGTCCTTTAACATCACTTCTACAGCTCTCACCAATTGGCTAAATGCGGCAAGCTTGGCAACATATTTGCTAAGCTGAAAACATTTATAAGCACTGTAACACCTACAGAGTATTAATAGGTTGGTGAATCAGGTCAGATTTGGAGGTGTAGTTTGGTAGAATTATGTCTCTGGGCTACTGGTAGGGATGGTTGGAATGCCAATTTCCGATTCTGCAGCAAATCCGCATTCCGTCATGTACTAATTACCGATTCCGCTTTCCGCTACCAATTTCCGCATTCCAAGTCGGCGGGCGTTTAATTTTCCCACGGTCAGAAGAAGAATATTCAAAATCGATTTTCTCAAAAACTATGAGGTCTTTTTGAAAACTTTTTTTGCATCTTGTTCAGAAGATTCCGTTTGATAAACTCTGAAAATTTGGTGTTTCTAGGACTTACGGGGGCTTTGCTATTAGCTAAAGTCGGTGGATTTTTACTGTAATGTAAAATGCAGAAAACAGGCAGATGCAGATTTTCTGCATTTTAAATTACAGTAAAAATCCGCCGACTTTAGCGGTTAATAGCAAAGCCCCCTTAAGTCTTAGACACACCAAATTTTCAGAGTTTATTAAAAAAAAGTTTTCAAAAAGACCTTATAGTTTTTGAGAAAATCTATGTTAAATTCGGGTGGAATTTCCGCGATTTCCGGCGGGAATTTCCGCGATTGCATTACCGATTTCCGCATTCCGATGCGGAAATGCAATTTCCGATCGGAATTTCGGAAGTTGCATTTCCGAGGAATCAGAATGAGCATCCCTAGCTGCTGGTAGATCTCAGTCTTTAGGCAAATGTCGCTGTCCTGAGTAGACAAACTTACACTTTCCATCGAGTTTATTAGTTTCCAGGGTCTTCACAGCTTCCTGAATCTTCTGAACGTTGCTGGCCAGAGAATCTGCACAACAGAGGAAAGAAGGAATAAATAAATGTCACAGATGTCCCAGAATTTTGTAGGGCAATACTGTCTATAGATGGCATTAACTTCCAGGTAGTCTCTGGGATTGGGCAGCTCTGTGGTAGTTGCTTGTCATTGTGGATAGCTACAAACATACTGTAATGATATTTGCAGTGGGATGGCATACAGCCATCTTGTGTGACCTCAGGTGGAATGCATTGTGGCTATACATTATGACTGCTGTGTGTTAGGCATTGTATTTCATTTGGAGAGAGCACTGGACATTTGTCTGCTATGCAAAGAGTAAATGTTTGTGTCTCCTTTGAAGTCTGCCTACAATGACATTTAAACACAACACCTATTTATTGTATAGTCCACTAGGAATGAGGAAGCTGGCCATTCGTCATTGTTAAGCTGGAGCCATGCAAACACCTTGAACAGTGTGTGGAATAAGGAAGCAGCCTCAGCACATGAATGGAGCGACTGGTGTATAGGAGACAGGAAACTGTGTGTCTATAGTTACTAGGCTGTCATTCAATAACAAAAGTATTTCCACAAGAAATTGTTTTTCAGCCTGCAGCTACATTCTGGGCTATAAAATTGAAGGCTTTGCTCAGGAATCATTATAGTTGAGTCTGTCTTCTCTGATGTATTTTCACAAACAAGCCTGCCCCCTTCTGGCTCTGCTATAATGACTCAGCTATAATAATTCCTGAGCAAAGCCAGACTGAATGCTCAGTGGGGGATTTTATCAGGGCTGACAAGAAGCAGGCTTAGCAGTGAAGAATGACACAGACAGCAGGGTAGGTGTTTTCTCTAATGTTCCCACTGATATATATGGTAAAATACACGAGGGTGCTTCATCTCTGGTTCACTTTAAGGGAGAAGAGTGGTGAAGAGGATCTGACCATACATTCCTGCCCCTGGTAGGTCTCCTCACATCACATTATAGGTATGAGCAGCACTGAGAAGATTCCCTATTCAGTATTCTTAGAAGATGGTGTCCTCTCTGCTCCTGTATGGAGGTTATGTCTGAGGAATGGCCATCATGGAAAGACTTAGGGAGAACATGCAAGGGGGAGCTCAGCTCAGTAAAGGTCTACTGGAACTGAAACTAGTACAGACTTTTGCTGGAATTCAACAAATATGAGTAGATGGTGGAAATCTGCATTAGATGGCCAATATTTTTTCTAGGCTGGTTTATTAATAGGAGGTTGATTTGTCTTCTTCATGTACATAAATCCTTGACTTACTTGTATCCTGTTTAGCCCTCTCTAGTTGTGCAGTGAGGTCTCTGGCTGTGAGGAAGACAAAAAATCAAACATTTAGGGCACGAAAGATCAACATGTAATGATTGTTCAATCATCCCTAAAAAGAGAAAGAAGATGATCATATTAATTTTCATGTTGGCACATAGACCATGTACAGTCATGGCCAAAAATAATGGAACCCTTGCATTGATGTCAGAAAACACACCACTTCTCTCAGAAAATTGTTGCAATTATAGCGTCCATACATGGTACAATTAAAATGTTCGATTTTAATGTTTATTCAACCAAAAAAGATTAAATAGAGTGAAATTTGGAAAGAACGTTTTTATCGATGGAGAAAAAAATGAATGATTACCCCATTTTCTCGATTAAAATCATATTGGACATGTTGGAAAAATCTGGGTGATTGTTTGTAAAATTGTATAGCGTATGGATGGTTGTATACGAAAATACTAATTTCTTAATATTTTATTGTTTTTCTTGGCTTTCTGAAAAATCAAATGTTCGGATATTGTACATTGAAAAGAATTTTAAAACAATTCGACTAAACAGAATAATGGATGTAATATTTCTGATCGAAAAAGAAAAAAAGAAAAAATTGTACCATGTATGGGCACCAGAAAGATTAGATTAGCTTTGGTATTGTCATATTTATTTCTTTTGTTGGCAAAATGCCTGGATACAATTATTGTCATCCACAAATACTTATTAGCACACCCTTTGGAAGAAATGACTGTTTATCCCTTTCAATCAATGAGTCTTTTACATCCTCTTGCTGCTCATATTGGAGGCTCATACTGGAGGCTACTTGGCCCCCCTCTAGCATCCCATACTGGGAGGTTATCCGGGGATACCTAATACTGGAGTGGACCTATGACTATCTATACAAAGGGTCATTCTGGCCACTTATACTTGGAATGCTGCCTAGAGAGGCTACCTAATACTGGGGGGGCTACCTAATTCTGGAGGGGAGGTCTACCTAATACTGGGGGGGGGGGGGGCTCAGGCTACCTAATACTGGGGGCAACTCTGGCAATTTAATTTTGGGTGGTTTCTGATTTGTGTGGGGTATAAAGATTCCTTAAAGGAAACCTAAACCCCCACAAACAATGAGTTTCACTTACCTGGGGCTTCTCCCAGCCCCCTGCAGCCATCCTGTGTCCTCGTAGTCACTTTCTGCTGCTCCGGTCCCCCGCTGCCAGCTAGTTTCGTTTTTGCCGACACAGAGTCGGCGGGCCGCCACGTGTACCTTTGCACCCATTCCCTCTAGTGCAGAAGGCTATTGCGGACATTAACATGTACATTTGCGTAAAAATGTACGTTTTTTTACCTGCAACGCATAAAAATGTACGTGTTAATGTCCGCAATAGCCTCCTGCACTGGAGGGAATGTGTGCAAAGTTACACATGGCGGGCTTGCTTGAAGGTGTTGAAGGAAGGAGCGAGTCTGAGGGGGAGTGGAAGGGAGTTCCATAGGGTGGGGGCAGCTCTTGAGAAGTCTTGTAAGTGTGCATGGGGATGAGAAATGCGTGGGGAGATCAGGCGGAGATCATTGGAGGACCGGAGGGGACGGGCAGGTATATATCTGTACAGATGTTTTTATTGTATCCAATACAAAAAAAATGTATCTGCGTCTTCAGAGGGACACGCCGAGGACAAGAAGTGAGTGAAGTAAGAAGAGGAGATCACTGCTGGGCATTGCCGATAAGCAGATGGGCATTGCCGATAAGCAGATGGCATCTGCGCACAGGGAATCCCACACGCCAGCGACTCCACAGGTGAGTAATTGTATTAGCTGGACGAGTCTAATTCATCCTTACCGATTACGGCTATTTTTTGTAGGATGAGTCAGGCTGACGAGTCAGGCCCATCCATACCACTAGGCAGGTTAATGACATTAAACTTTTATTTCATCAATGACATTCTTCAAAGTCTGCAACATGGACACAATGGCCAGGCACCGACCAGCCATAAAACAATGGACCATCTCCCCTGTTCACCTAAACCTCAGGCCTGGGCTCAGAACTGTTTGGCGCTTTGAGTCCGCCTGGAGAAAAGCACGATATAAATGTTATCTGTCTTGTCTTGTCTTTGTCTTGTTCTCAGCAGTATGACTGAGGCTAGAGCAGATGCTTCAGGAAGTCCCTCAGAAGTCAAACACTTATAGTGGCAGTAATGTTAAAGAGGATTTTGTAATAAAAAGATGATCTTTAAGAGACCATAGAGTCCAGGGGTCGAGTCCTGAGTGGACGCGGGTAAACGGCGTCCACCCACTTTTTCTTCAGAGTGAACGCCGTTCACCCTGGCTTGTGTGGAGGGGAGCAGCGCAGAGAAGGCGAGCTATGGGGACAGTGGGGTTGGGCGGACATCTCCCCCCCCCCATCCCTCACCTTCGTGCTCCTCTTCCTGCCTCTCCCCTCCAGCGTTGTGAAGTGTCAGGCCGGTGGTGAAAGTGGGCGGAGACTTTCCGCGTTCCAGTCGCATGGGACGCTCCGCTCTGTGTGCGGCTAGAAGACCAGACTAGCCGCACACAGAGCGGAGCGTCCCTTGCGGCTGGAACGAGGTAAGTCTCCGCCCACTTTCGCCGCCGGGCCCGACACTTAACAATGCTGGAGGGGAGAGGCAGGAAGAGGAGCACGAAGGTGAGGGATGGGGGGGGGGGGAGATGTCCGCCCATCCCCGCTGTCCCCATAGCTCTCCTTCTCTGCTCTGCTCCCTCCGGGTGGGGGCACACCTGGCTACCTGGGCACATATACCCCTGCCTACATATACTGGGGACATATACACCTGCCTACATATACTGGGGACATATACCCCTGCCTACATATACTGGGACATATCCCCCTGGCTACATATACTGGGCACATATACCCCTGCCTACATATACTGGGAACATATACACCTGCCTACATATACTGGGGACATATACACCTGCCTACATATACTGGGCACATATACCCCTGCCTACATATACTGGGGACATATACACCTGCCTACATATACTGGGGACATATACCCCTGCCTACATATACTGGGCATATATACCCCTGGCTACATATACTGGGCACATATACCCCTGCCTACATATACTGGGCATATATACCCCTGGCTACATATACTGGGCATATATACCCCTGGCAACATATACTGGGCATATATACCCCTGGCTACATGTACTGGGCATATATACCCCTGGCGACATATACTGGGCACATATACCCCTGCCTACATATACTGGGCATATATACCCCTGGCTACATATACTGGGCACATATACCGGGCACATATACCCCTGACTACATATACTGGGGACATATCCCACTGGCTACATATACTGGGCACATATACCCCTGGCTACATATACTAGGCAACTATACCTCTGGCTACATATACTGGGGACTACTATACTCATGGCTACTTATACTGGGGACACCTATAGGCCTGGCTACCTGGGGGTACCTATTTTGGGGGAACTGCTGTCAGATTATCTGCATTTTTGTGGAACCGCTGTTATGTATTTTGGGGAACAGCTGCCAAATTATGTGTATGTTAGGGGAACGGCTGCTGCCAGATTACGTGTATTTTGGGGAACTGCTGCCAGATTGTGTATGTTTGGGGGACCACTACTGCCAGATTATATGTCCTTTGGGTGTTACGTGTATTTTGGGTGATCCGCTGCCAGGTTTCGCGTATTTTGGGGAACTGCTTCCAAATTATGTGTATGTTGGTGGAACTGCTGCTGCCACATTGTCTATTTTGGGGGAACCACTTCCATATTATCTGTATTTTGAAGGAACTTCTACCAGATTATGTGTCTTTTTGGTGAAATGCTGTCAGATTACATCTATTTTTGGGGGATACACTACGGCAGAGCTCAAACTTCCTCGGCAGACCTTTTACATCACTGCTAAGGTCATGTATATATGGCCCCACCCATGACCACGCCCACAGTGTGCTTGACCACGCCCGTTTTTTTCTCCGAGTGAGTCCACTCACTTCTTTTCCCAGGACTAGACCCCTGATAGAGTCTCTTTAACAACACCAGATACTGCAGATACTGGGAAGAGCTTTAAGGACTGGACAACCCATGGAGCAAAGATAACAATATTTGGGGTTCTCAGAGAAACAGAGCTTCCCCGTTACAATTGTCCTGCCGGTCTTGTGCTTGTACAGAGAACCTGTCACCTGTTATATCCCACACTCCATTAGTGACATTGCTCACCATTCTGCTTACTCCAGTCCTGACAATAACAAAACATTTGCCAAAGTTTTAAGAGACAGATTCTATTCACCAGTATTCTTCAGCTGTGCCACTTCCTCCGAGGAGCTCTTCTCTGCAGAGGAGACGGGAGACACATTAAGAATGCCCTTTCATGGAACTCAACGGATGTACTGAAATTATTACATATGTTCTCAATGTGATTGAGTGAACAGAACATATAGCACCCAGGGCAAGGGTGTATAAATTGTGCCCCCCCCCCACACACACACACTATGCAATGTGGAAGCAAGAGATGCCCCCCCCCCCCCATCATTAGGTACCCCTCCCTAATATAGCTAGCCAGAGGTGGCCCCCAGTATAGTTTCATTAGCCAGATGCAGCCCCCTAGCACATAGGTAGCCACAGGAGCCCCTAATATAAGTTGCCAGATTCAGCCCACCCAGTAAAGCTAGCCACTAGAGCCCCCAGTATTAGGTAGGAAGATGTAAATCCCCATATAAGATGTCCCTCAGTATACATAGCCAAAGAGCCCCCCACCCTGTGTCGGTAGTCAGTGATCCCACCATGTAGGTACCCAGAAACCAACCCCATTTATCCAGAGATAAATGTATCCCCCCCCACCATTAAGCCAGAAAGCCCTGTTTGCTCCTCCCTTTGTCATTGTACCCCAGACAATGTCCCGCCCACTCCTAGAAATGGACATGGGAGTAACGCACTATAAGTTATGGGTACACGGACCCTTCATCCAGTACAAAGAAACACTCTCCATCTGATGACGATTACATTAATGTCTCATGTTTGTGTATAGCACTGTGTATTCTTGTATCAGGAAAGAATTGCTGGAATAAGCATCTAGGAACATTGATTGCATGGAGAAGCACCTAGTGTAGAGAAATATAGAAAGGAACAGGTGGGAGGTGTCAGAATAAAGATTTGCCTGGCGGAACAACAGATGAGTGTTGGTGGGAGAAGCCAGTGTAGAGATTTGCATAGGGATGACAGGGGTTGAGGACTGGTAGGAGGAGCCACAATGGAGATTTTCATAGGGGATGAGTAGATAAGGGTTGTTGGGAGGAGCCAGTGTAGACATTTTCAAAGAAGAGCAGCAGATGAGTAGTGAGAATAGTTTAGTCTGGATGCAGCATTCATGATAGATTGCAGAGGCAAAGTCTAGTTAGAGCAATGCAGGATGACGTTGGAGTATCCGAGACAAGAGATAATGACAGCATGTACCAGCAGTCTCTGGGAAGGGGCAGATTATGAAAACGTTGTTGGTGTTATAGGCCAAATTAGGATATGAGTTTGCCAAGGGAAATGAGAGAAGAGTGCAGATCCAAGGACAGACTTATGGTGAACATCAGCCCGGGAGGATGGTGGAAAGAAACGGTTCCCACGAGCAGTGATGAACGAAATCAGCTAATTATGATTACACAAAATTGTGTGTAATTTTTCACAATTATACCTATACGTAATTACTATTTGTAAATTCAAGATATTTCGTATACACATTTGTAATTTCGAGGACATTTTGCATAATTTTTTCGTAATTTTGTGCCGACTTTAGCAGTTGAAAGGCAAAGCCCCCATACATGCTATTGACACCAAAATTGCTACATAAGTTGAGGAGAATACTGGGAACAAGTAAAAAAAAAAAAAAATCGAGTTAAAAAAGCTAGGAAAAAAGTGTTTTAAACTCAGAAAAATTACAGTTTAAAAAATGTTTCCTTTGCATTTTTAAAATCGATTTTCTCAAAAACAAGGTCTTTTTGAAAAAATATTTTTTTTAACATGTTCCCAGTATTCCCCTTAAAAGAGTTATCAGGCAATCTTACGAAAATAAGTGCTACTTACCCAGGGATTCCTCCAGCCCCAAGCTCCCAGCATGTCCCTCGCCGCAGCTCTTCCTGCAGCCGGTCACCACACCTCTGTCCCGGTCCCCAGCGATGATGTCAGGGTGACCTCCAGGTCGGCCTGTACTGCGCCTGCGTGAGCGGTGCTGTCAATCACCGCCACGTGGGCCGGAGCGGACTGCGCTGGCACAGTACAGGCAGACCTGGAGGTTGCCCTGACGTCATCGCCGGGGACAGGGAGCGAGCTACGGTGAACGGCTGAAGGGAGAGCTGCGGCGAAGGGACATGCTGGGAGCTTGGGGCTGGAGGAAGCCCCGGGTAAGTAGCACTTATTTTCATAAGATTGCCTGATAACTCCTTTAAGAATTAGAGAACCGCGCATGCGCAGGACTCTCACTCCGGCTGACTTGATGACGCATGCCAGCCGGCTCGATGACGTGTTACGTGCTCGGCCAGGAAAAAGACTGGCGACTTTCAGGAGGAAGTTGCTGATTAACGAGACCGCCCACCGGTGGGTCCGAGAGAGGAGGCGGGAGGATGCCGGGGGACCACCCGGCCTACGGTGGGCTGGAGGTAGCCCCAGGTAAGTATACATTTTCATTTTTAAACCTGCTCAGGGTCCCTTAAATATACCTAGCAATGTTGGTGCTGATAGCATGTACGAGGGCTTTACTATTAACCACGAAAGTCAGCATGATGCAAAATTACAACTACGAAAAATTTTTGCTCATCACTACCCATAAGAAAAGATTTTGTAGTCAAATGAATAAAAGGAAATGAAAGCAATGCCAGTGACACCAATATCAATAGGATGCAGGATTTAGAATGAAAGAGGGAGATCTGGGGCCTGATTCACAAAGCGGTGCTAACTGTTTAGCACGGGTGTGCTAAACAGTTAGCACGTGAAGTGCCGTTCGCGGACTTTTGCACCCGCAAAGTGCCGCGATTCACGCGATCGCGGACCTTTGCGCGCGCAACAGTCCGCGATTGCGCGAATCGCAACATTTTGCACGCGCAAAATTCCGCGAACTGCACTTCGCGTGCTAACTGTTTAGCACACCCATGCTAAACAGTTTACACAGCTTTGTGAATCAAGCCCTAAGTCAGAAAGGATTAGGTCACATAGACAAGTAATGGAAGCAGATGGTAATAAATTAGGACTAGGCTTGAAGATCATTTGGGTTCCCTGGTGTCTTCTACATTCATAAGTCAGGTTCAGTTCATATCTGTCAACAATCATCAACAGGAAGTGAAGAGGAAAGCAAATGCTTGAGCAGAATTTTCTGCAGAGTTGACATCTTGGTATTTACATATTATTGACTTACTGTCTGTTTCCTGTTTAAGTTTCGCTAACTGTGAAGTCAGGTCACCGACTACAAGAGAAACAAGAAACACAAGATTATAAAGTATCTTGAGAGAAAACAATAGTGTAATCAAAGTTGAGAGGTCTTCAGAACTCCCTACCTGCCCCACCTCGACTCGGCCCTAACTCTCTTTGCCGAGAACCCCTTGATGCACTCCCCTCCTTTTGTGTCACCACCCCCTCCCTCTAGATTTTAAGCCTTTGGCAGGGCCTTATCTCCTTGTGTATCATACTTGATTGTACATTCCGCCCAGAATATGTGAACTTGTATTATTGGGGCTCCCTCTCCAGTGTATGATCTGGCATTGTATTATTACCTGCATGTGATGTGTATCTTACACATTACTATACAGGTAATGTGTATTGTTGTATATTTTGCCTATTATCTGTATTGTGCTGTCTGTCACCTCTGTTATCATTGTCTATAATCCTATGTAATGTACAGCGCTGCGTAATATGTTGGCACTATATAAATCCAATAAATAATAATAATAATAACAACTACCTGGAGGAACTCTTCTCTTGCACATTACCCACCCTAAAACTAAGTGTATACTTTACATTTGTACAACAGAGGCTCCAGCTTGAGAGCTCACTAACCACTTTGTCATTAACTTCAAGGGACCCTTCTACACCAACTATATTTTCACATAAGACAGTTACCTCCTGTAAAAAGGAGACATTCTTCTGGGGATCTTTCAAAGACTTGACAAACAGACAAATCAGTCTTCACGAAATGGAAATCACGCTTCACCTCCTCACACATTGCCAATTAGATTAGATTAGATTGTGACCTCCTTTGAGGGACAGTTAGTGACAAGATATATGTATATATATATATATATATATATATATATATATATACACTGTACAGCGCTGCGTAATATGTCAGCGCTATATAAATACTAAATAATAATAATAATTACTTAGAGAAGAAGAGTCCTGAGCCAATTTCCCCTGCTACCCCTTTTTTTTTTTTTTTTTTTTTACCACATCTGGTTGGTGCCAGGAATTGCCAGCCTCAGGTAGACAGCCGAATTAATGTCCATCACCTACCTCTCTGGACTCATGTAAAGCCTCCTAAACATACCTGATTTGAGTTGGCTGAGGCGGAAGATAATGACCACCTAGCCAGCAATCAAGTGTATGTACGGCACCAATGACCCCCGACGCCCATCCCACAAGTGATCAGTTGGTCGGATCTACTCAACCCCAACGCTGCCAATCTTCCCGCTGATCCCATTGTTTGCGCAGCTCCCCCCGTCTGATGCGTGATATCGTCCCTCCATCATCATCCCCCTCAGCATGCCGACAGTATACAGCTGACATGTGTGTGTGCGACTCGACCCAGCGATTTTAACCCTAGGGGATCAGCTCCTGATCTCCGACGGGTGACATCAGTCGAGCATGCGTACAAACCCTTAGAAGAATAACTCCACAGAAGCACCATGATGTTTATTGAGGTTTCTTATCTTCCTACCATTATTCTTTAGTTGGGACACCTCATCCATGTTGCTCTTCTCTGAGGACGAGACAGAAAGGGACAGAAGAAGAAAAGAAGGTAAAATAATTTCTTCTTTGAAACAATAAACATTTGTAGCCAAACAGAATTACCAAACACCATTGTTTATATGTCTGATGATAACTTTTCCCCCTTACTCATACACGTCCTAAATCTTTCCTTTTTTTCCAGGCCAGAGATACTTAGTCTCAGTCCAGGCTATGGAGTGCTTTCTGCCCATCAGCAACAGAAAATAAAGGACTAGTCTCTTCCAAAGATAATCATAAGAGCAGCTACGTACTGTATAAGTATCATTGAAATCGTTTCATCCTTAATAAAAACCCAGATCAGAATAATTTGTCTCCTCCTTATCACAAGATGGTTTCTCATCGATAGTTACATACTGTATGAGTGACTTACTTTCTGTCACTCGTCTGAGGTTTTCTAGTTGTGAGGTGAGGCCATTGACTATTAGAGACAGAAAAAGAAATACAACATTTTATTTGTCGAGAAAAATAAAGCAAAGCGCCAGAACAGTCATCTGATGGACATAGTATGGCCCACCAGTCTCCAACAAGTAATCCCAACCAAAAGGTTTGATAAAGACTGGAGACCCACCAATTGTCAAATTCAAAGTCATCAGAAGCTAAACACAAGGCATATAATGTTCCTCTACCATCCTACTACCCTACCAACAGCTACCACCAGGGGCATACTCATTCAAAACCACCTAGACTAGTTTAGCAAGAGCCACTCAGTACAATATACAGCATTTATTAAAGATACTGTATACTGATCAATTTCTCAAAGGAATACCAAGATGAAAATAAACTAATGAGATATTTAGTTGTATATATCCTCCTTCTCCTAATTTTTGTTTTAGTTTTTTTAGATATCCCAGTTTAATTTTATAGTTAAATCTACTTTTTACGTTTTTACTGTTTCATTGACTCTGCTCAATGAGCCAAAATCTCTGAACTATTAAGCTTTTTTTAAAACTATCTCCTGCTCTCAGAAGCCATTTTCTGCCATGAAAGGGTTTCATGACTGTAAGTCCTTATCAGTAAGGGTCATGCTATAGTCCTATCTGGTCCTGACCCAGACAAAAACTCTTCATACTTGATGCTTAACTCTTTCAGGCAGGCAAAGAAAAAAAGGGATCACAGCCTAGTTATTTGTGCGCTCGGCACTGTACATACTTATGCCTATTTCATCATGTAAAATGTCACCTTGGTATCCCTTTAAGAACACACGCATACCTGCTTATTCCTGGGGTCTGATCAGCCAGTTATATGGAAGGATGCAGATATACCAGGAGCATTAGTTATTCTTCACACCAAACAGCATAATGTAGAAACAATGAAATCTCACTGATTTTGGTAACTGCTGATCTTCTGGGATTCACACATGTAACACTCTGTACAGGCAAGTAAGAAGGATGGGTATAGGTACACTTTGATACATTAGAGATGTGATATTAGTGGAGAACTGGTGGTAGCAGATTTTGGTCATCATCAGCTTGAAGATCCCGATCCTAAGTCTTTGATGTTTAGTGGGCAGCACAGAGACTTCTGATGACTACTGGATTTGGAAAACGTTATCTTGGTAGTTTGTCTTCCTCTGGTCAAGGCGCAGGTTAGGTGATTCTCCTCAGTGATACTATGACTTGTGAGCTTAGCTATAGACCTGCTTCTGTTCAACTTCACCAGCAGCCCACTCATGCAGCAACATATGAAGATCACTGTCCCCACCGTACTGACATGATGCATTATGTTTGTTACTTTTAATGCCTACCTGCAAATTATTTTTGTTTTAACTAGACAAAACAGTACTTCATCAATCTTAACATTGACTGCATCAGGAAAATTCTGTAACATGGACATGATGGTCCAATACTGTTTAGCCATAATACAATAGACCATCTCATATGTTCACCTAAGACCCAGAGCAGTGTCCTCAACTATTATCAATCAGCAGTCTGAGGTCAGGGCAGATGCTTGAGGAATTCTCAATAACTCAAACACTCTAAGGCTCTTACACACTTACCAACAATCTGTCCAACTATCTTCCAAACTTGTCTGTTGAAAGATAAGTCAGGTGTGCATACAGCTGGCAAACAACCAGACGACCAACTGATAACAGGTTGTTTGCCAGATCAAAACGGTGGGTCAATCTAACCAACTATTAGGCAGGTTGGAATGTGTGTACAAGTCTTTTGAGCAACTATTGTTTTTGAATGTGGACATGTTGTGCAGTTTGTTATTTAGCTTGCATAGAATTTAAGTGAGTTTGTTATTTAGCTGGTTGGCATGTGTGTGTCATTGGTCATGTTGTGCAGTTGGCTGTGAATTAAGTTGGACGTGTGTTTGAGCCTTTACTGTTGATACCAGATACTGCAGATACTGGCAAGAGCTTTAAGATAAGCTACAACTGAAATGGAGTCAAAAATACAGCATTTAGAGTTGTCTCCATTATTCTGCCTCATGTGTGCTTGTCCCGAAGATCTGCCGCTTATATTACCACAGGGATTGGCAACCAGACTTGCTCAACCTTCAGAGATACAGCAGGCAGAAAGATCATTCCCTTCCTCCTGAGGTTCTGATCAGAATAAAATATCTGCTGTTTAGAGAGTAATCATCATTATTCAGCATTCACCCACCATTATTCCTCAGCTGTGAGACTTCCTCTGAGGAGCTCTTCTCTGCAGAGGAAACAGAAGACATGGTAAGAACTTCCATCCATGTAACTCATAGGCTGCCCTGAACTTATTAAAATAAAGCAAAATCATATAACCGGGGCTGGCGTTTGATATGTGGAACCGGCACAGTCACACAGACTGCCAGGAAGGCACTACTCAAACCTAAGAATGTCAAACACTATCTCATCTGTCTACATGAAACATTATGGATTATGCACTACAGCAGAATTGTTATTTACTGTAAAAGAAAACTAGCAAAAAGATGTAGGAGTATAGATAACCTCTAGAGAAAGAATGGATAACCCAAAATATAGGTGGAAAGATACAAACTAGGAAACAACCAAAAAATAAACAAAAATAAACTCAATCAAAGTCGAACAAGACAACAAACAGCAAAAGCACAAATGGAATAGAAAATAAAATGGACAGACATGTTAAGAAAGGAATAAAAAGAGATCAAAGATTCCGGATAGATGAACAAGCACAAAGAGCGGGGGAGGCTGAGATAAAGGGAGACAGAGAGAAGCTCTAAAGAATTACTAAGAAACTATAAAACAAAAATTCTAGAAGGTTCAAACTGGTAAAATATAATCACAAATCCTAACAACAGAATTTAAACAACTTGAAAGATGGAGAGAAACATTTTCAGAAATATTGTCTCGAGAGTAGAACCAAAATTCAGATGAAATCTATGTAAATGGAACCATAGAAGAAGACTCAACAATAAATATATCACCTCCATCATGTTCAGAAGAGATCAAGAAAGGTAAGGAGTGGACCATATTGTTTCAGAGGTTAAAAGCAGATATTGAAACAGTAACTGATTTATAACATCCTATTTTGATGAAGATTTGGACCGAAGAAAATCTGCCAGCAGAATGGAAGTGAATCTAAGTACACACATACGAGAATTGTCATCCAACGGGGATCGTGAAAAGATCCCTCAGGCGACAATTCAGGGAACGATGCTGGTCAGACACATCCCTTGCCCTAAGGCTAGCAATGTATTCTGTTGCTATGGGGGTGCGGAGGGATGACAATTTGCAGATGACTGAGCAGCTTCAATTGGTTGGCAGGGGTTAAAAATAGCATTACGATCGGTAATGTGCAGGCATAAGGAATGCCAGAGCAAGATTGACCGACGACGGCCGCTGTACAAACATAACGATTCTGGGCTGAAACGGTCATTATCGGTTATCGCATGTGTGTATGTAGTTTAAGGATAGGGATTATTGTTAAGATCCCAAAAAAGATGACCTAACATACTTAACAATTGGAGATGCATTAGCTTCATAAGTGTACCAAATAAAATACTGACAAGCATAACAGAGTAAAAAATGTCATATATTTAAAAATCCGAAAAGAACAGGCAGGCTTCCGCAAACAACGTAGCTGTGTCCATCTCATAACTACACTATACTTGACATTTATAGACTTCAAAGGAACCTTTGGTTCCCGTAATAGAAGTTTCATGGGAGTTGCCATGTTAACAATTAAATCACAATTTTTCTAAATCTGACAGTCCCCTCCAGCTGTGGTTATATAATCCAGAGTATTAGATATTGTTGACTTACTTCCTGTTTCCTGTTTCAGATTTGCTAGCTGCGAAGTCAAATCAGCGACTGCAAGAGAAAAGGAAGATCAACAAACTCATAATTATACTTGGAGTAAAAAAGCAAACTGTGTATTTAAACTTTGCTGGTCATGTTTATCTTTTCACTTTACCAAAACAGTGGAAGGGGAACTCTTCTCCAATACATTACCCACCCTAATCATCTACTGACCTAAAAAGGGAACCCACATAGTTGTCTTTGTCATTGGTGCTTTCAGCCACTTGCCAAACAGGAAGACCACTCCACCCCTATAGAATGGATCACAATTCACCTTTTTACTTTGTTCCTTCAAAACAGGATCAGTACTTTCATCTGGCCAATCAGGACATTTTCCAAAGGACCTCAAACACCTCAAGCCCAAAAATCGAGTTTTTGAGGTTCTGGTTGATGTCTTTCTCCAGCCACCTATCACACTAATAGCCCAATTCAGAAGTCAGCAGAAAAGTATTAGTTATAGTTTGTGACTCCATTGGCAGACTCTGTCCTGTGTCCATCTGCCCCTGGTGGAGTCTTGCGTTAGGAATATGAACACAAGTGAGGAAGGCCCCACAGAGCATGTCCATAGGGCATTTTACGCTCAGTAAATTATTAAGTTGCAAGGGGCCCATATATATATATATATATATATATATATATATATATATATATATATATATATATTTATATTTATATTTATATTTTTTTATTTTTTTACACAAAACTAGCCCTGCTCCATAATATTTGGACCTCTGAGTAACATTGCCAGTCACCTAGAGAAGGTTTCCCTGAGTAATAAGGGAACCCTGTGAAAAAATTCCCTGCCTCTTCCTTTTACCACATTTCCTGTTAGAGTCAGGATGTCCCAGAGTGGAGCCACCCACAGGTAGACAGCAGTCAGAACATTAATCCCCGCCTCTTAAGGCTCATGGAATGATATTGATATTGACAGGGGGGATTTATCTCCTACCATTACTCTTCAGCTGTGACACTTCATCTGTGCTGCTCTTCTCTGAGGAGGAGACAGAAAGAGGACAACAATTATCACAGAGATGTTCCCTTCATTGGAGACACATCATATCAAAATTTTAATTTCATACACAAGCTTTGATCTTTAAAATATACAATCAGTGATAGAGAAGTTTAGTGTATTTGGCCCCTAGTGTGTTATGTGCCTTACGTTGAATTCTGGGGCATTTTCTGCTTTTGAATCCTCTTTGTATTGTCTTTGAACCCTGATGTTAGATGTTCTCCAGCTCAGAGAGGATGAGCAAACCACGACCATGGAGGGTTTTCCTGGCATCAAACGGGGGAAATGAAGGAGCCAGTCTCTTCCAGAGGAATGTTATGGAAGCATCCAGCAGATTGGCACAATCTCCCTCACACTCCCAGCTCAGAGAGATCTGTCCCCCGATGTCAGGATGTGGTCACATGATCTGGTCACATGATCTGCACAGGGGCTCACACTCGCAGCTCAGAGAGATCTGTCCCCTGATGTCAGGATGTGGTCACATGATCTGCACAGGGGCTCACACTCCCAGCTCAGAGAGATCTGTCCCCCGACATCAGGATGTGGTCACATGATCTGCACAGGGGCTCACACTCGCAGCTCAGAGAGATCTGTCCCTCGATGTCAGGATGTGGTCACATGATCTGCACAGGGGCTCACACTCCCAGCTCAGAGAGATCTGTCCCCCGACATCAGGATGTGGTCACATGATCTGCACAGGGGCTCACACTCCCAGCTCAGAGAGATCTGTCCCCCGATGTCAGGATGTGGTCACATGATCTGCACAGGGGCTCACACTCGCAGCTCAGAGAGATCTGTCCCTCGATGTCAGGATGTGGTCACATGATCTGCACAGGGGCTCACACTCCCAGCTCAGAGAGATCTGTCCCCCGATGTCAGAATGTGGTCACATGATCTGGTCAAATGATCTGCACAGGGGCTCACACTCGCAACTCAGAGAGATCTGTCCCCCGATGTCAGGATGTGGTCACATGATCTGGTCAAATGATCTGCACAGGGGCTCGCACTCCCAGCTCAGAGAGATCTGTCCTCCGATGTCAGGATGTGGTCACATGATCTGGCCAAATGATCTGCACAGTTACATATGAGGGGCTCACACTTGCAGCTCAGAGAGATCTGTCCCCCGATGTCAGGATGTGGTCACATGATCTGGTCACATGATCTGCACAGGGGCTCACACTCCCAGCTCAGAGAGATCTGTCCCCCGATGTCAGGATGTGGTCACATGATCTGGTCAAATGATCTGCACAGTTACATATGAGGGGCTCACACTCGCAGCTCAGAGAGATCTGTCCCCCGATGTCAGGATGTGGTCACATGATCTGGTCAAATGATCTGCACAGGGGCTCACACTCCCAGCTCAGAGAGATCTGTCCCCCGATGTCAGGATGTGGTCACATGATCTGCACAGGGGCTCACACTCCCAGCTCAGAGAGATCTGTCCCCCAATGTCAGGATGTGGTCACATGATCTGGTCACATGATCTGCACAGGGGCTCACACTCGCAGCTCAGAGAGATGTCCCCCGATTTCAGGATGTGGTCACATGATCTGCACAGGGGCTTACACTCGCAGCTCAGAGAGATCTGTCCCTCGATGTCAGGATGTGGTCACATGATCTGCACAGGGGCTCACACTCCCAGCTCAGAGAGATCTGTCCCCCGATGTCAGGATGTGGTCACATGATCTGGTCACATGATCTGCACAGGGGCTCACACTCGCAGCTCAGAGAGATCTGTCCCCTGATGTCAGGATGTGGTCACATGATCTGCACAGGGGCTCACACTCCCAGCTCAGAGAGATCTGTCCCCCGACATCAGGATGTGGTCACATGATCTGCACAGGGGCTCACACTCGCAGCTCAGAGAGATCTGTCCCTCGATGTCAGGATGTGGTCACATGATCTGCACAGGGGCTAACACTCCCAGCTCAGAGAGATCTGTCCCCCGACATCAGGATGTGGTCACATGATCTGCACAGGGGCTCACACTCCCAGCTCAGAGAGATCTGTCCCCCGATGTCAGGATGTGGTCACATGATCTGCACAGGGGCTCACACTCGCAGCTCAGAGAGATCTGTCCCTCGATGTCAGGATGTGGTCACATGATCTGCACAGGGGCTCACACTCCCAGCTCAGAGAGATCTGTCCCCCGATGTCAGAATGTGGTCACATGATCTGGTCAAATGATCTGCACAGGGGCTCACACTCGCAACTCAGAGAGATCTGTCCCCCGATGTCAGGATGTGGTCACATGATCTGGTCACATGATCTGCACAGGGGCTCACACTCCCAGCTCAGAGAGATCTGTCCCCCGATGTCAGGATGTGGTCACATGATCTGGTCAAATGATCTGCACAGTTACATATGAGGGGCTCACACTCGCAGCTCAGAGAGATCTGTCCCCCGATGTCAGGATGTGGTCACATGATCTGGTCAAATGATCTGCACAGGGGCTCACACTCCCAGCTCAGAGAGATCTGTCCCCCGATGTCAGGATGTGGTCACATGATCTGCACAGGGGCTCACACTCCCAGCTCAGAGAGATCTGTCCCCCAATGTCAGGATGTGGTCACATGATCTGGTCACATGATCTGCACAGGGGCTCACACTCGCAGCTCAGAGAGATGTCCCCCGATGTCAGGATGTGGTCACATGATCTGCACAGGGGCTTACACTCGCAGCTCAGAGAGATCTGTCCCTCGATGTCAGGATGTGGTCACATGATCTGCACAGGGGCTCACACTCCCAGCTCAGAGAGATCTGTCCCCCGATGTCAGGATGTGGTCACATGATCTGCACAGGGGCTCACACTCCCAGCTCAGAGAGATCTGTCCCCCGATGTCAGGATGTGGTCACATGATCTGCACAGGGGCTCACACTCGCAGCTCAGAGAGATCTGTCCCTCGATGTCAGGATGTGGTCACATGATCTGGTCAAATGATCTGCACAGGGGCTCACACTCGCAGCTCAGAGAGATCTGTCCCCCGATGTCAGGATGTGGTCACATGATCTGCACAGGGGCTAACACTCGCAGCTCAGAGAGATCTGTCCCCCGATGTCAGGATGTGGTCACATGATCTGCACAGGGGCTCACACTTGCAGCTCAGAGAGATCAGTCCCCCGATGTCAGGATGTGGTCACATGATCTGGTCACATGATCTGCACAGTTACATATGAGGAACTCACACTCCCAGCTCAGAGAGATCTGTCCCCTGTCAGGATGTAGTCACATGATCTGCACAGTGGATATCATTGAATATAAGTCGACCTCGTGTATAAGTCGACCCCAACATTCGACCCTCTTAAGCATGAAAAAAAAAACATATTAAGAATGTTTGTAATACCTGTAGTATAACATTAAAGAGAACCCGAGGTGTGTTTAACCCATTCAGGTTCTGTCGTTTTCACGTGAGAAATGTTCACCTCCCATTCATTAGCCTATAACTTTATCACTACTTATCACAATGCACTGATCTATATCTTGTTTTTTCCGCCACCAATTAGGCTTTCTTTGGGGGGTACATTTTGCTAAGAGCCACTTTACTGTAAATGCATTTAAACAGGAAGAATAAGAAAAAAATGGAAAAATTCATTATTTCTTAGTTTTCAGCCATTATAGTTTTAAAATAATACATGCCTCCATAATTAAAACTCACGTATTGTATTTGCCCATATGTCCCGGTTATTACACCGTTAAAATTATGTCCCTATCACAATGTATGGCGACAATATTTTATTTGGAAATAAAGGTGCATTTTTTCCATTTTGCATCTATCACTATTTACAAGTTTAAAATAAAAAAAATATAGAAATATTTCATCTTTATATTGACATTTAAAAAGTTTAGACCCTTAGGTAAATATTTACATGTTTTTTTTTTTTTTTATTGTAATGGATTGTTTTTTTTTTATAGTAAACATTTTATTTGGGTACTTTTGGGAGGGTGGGAGGTAAACAATAGATTTATTATGTAAATGTGTGTTAATTTTTTTTTTTCAGGTGTAGTATTACTTTTTGGCCACAAGATGGTGGCCATGAGTTTGTTTACATGACGTCACTCTAAGCGTAGCACGTGCTTAGAGTGACACATCGGGAAGGGAACGGCCAGAAAAGGCGCAGCTTCCGAGAGAAGCTGTCGCTTTTTCAGCGGGGGAGAGGAATCAGTGATTGGGCTCCATAGCCCGATACATTGATTCCTTGGCTACCGAATCCGCGGCCGGGAGTGCGCGTGCACGCGCACGATCGGCCGCGGGGGCGCGCGGTAGCGCGCATGGTTCCTGGATGTAGAAACTACGTCCAGGAACCAAAATAGGTTAAAGAATGTTATCTGCATACATAGGCTGGATCTGCCTATACAGCCCAGCCTCTGTTGCTATCCCAAACCCCACTAAGGTCCCCCTGCACTCTGCAATCCCTCATAAATCACAGCTGTGCTGTGAGGCTGTGTTTACATCTGTAGTGTCAGTCTCAGCTGCTCCCCCACCTCCTGCAGAGCTCCGGTCCCTGCCCCCGTCCCTTCCCTCCAATCAGCAGGGAGGGAAGGGATGCAGGCGGGGACTGGATTTCTGCAGGAGGCGGGGAGAGCAGCAGACTGACACTATAGAGATAAACACAGCCAGCTCTGACAAGCTGTTTGTCAACAGCGTGGCTGTGATTTATGAGGGATTGCAGAGTGCAGGGGGACCTTAGGGGGGGTTTGGGATAGCAACAGAGGCTGGGCTGTATAGGCAGATCCAGCCTCTGTATGCAGATAATATTCTTCAAACCCACCTCGGGTTCTCTTTAATAAATATTGGGCAGCACGGTGGCGTAGCGCTCTTGCCTTGCAGCGCTGGGCCCCTGGTTTTAATCCCAGCCAGGTCACTATCTGCAAATAGTTTGTATGTTCTCTCCGTGTCTGTGTGGGTTTCCTCCGGGCACTCCGGTTTCCTCCCACAGTCCAAAAAACATACGGATAAGTTAATTGGCTCCCCCTAAAATTGGCCCTAGACTACAGTACTTACACTTCATAATATAGACATCTGGCAATGGTAGGGATTAGATTGTGAGCTCCTTTGAGGGACAGTTAGTGACAAGATATATATACACTGTACAGCGCTGCGTAATATGTCAGCGCTATATAAATAATACATAATAATAATAGCATTTTACTACAACTAAACCTAACCCTACTCTCACACAGAACCCTCCCTCTGCCTATCCCTAACCCTTGCACCCACCTGGTGGTGCCTAACCCTAAATCCCCCCTAGGGGTGCCTGCCTAACCCTAAATCCCCCCTAGTGGTGCCTGCCTAACCCTAAATCCCCCCTGGTGGTGCCTAACCTTAAGACCCCCTGGTGGTGCCTGCCTAACCCTAAGACCCCCCCCCCCTGGTGGTGCCTGCCTAACCCTAAGACCACCCCCCCCCCGGTGGTGCCTAACCCTAACCCTCCCATATCGTTTATGAAATTATTTTGTAATCAATATATTCTGTTATAAGCTCCCCTAGTAGTGCCTAACCCTAAAACTCCCATATAATTTATGAAATTATTTTTTAAATCCATATATTTAGTTATAAACTCCTCTAGAAGTGTCTAACCTTAAAAGTCCTATATCGCTTATCAAATAATTTTTTAAATCCATATATTTAGTTATTTGAGGAATTTTGTATTTTCTACTACTCCACTAAATATTGTTTTAGTTATAAAACTTTAAGTAAATAGAAACGATAACTATAGTAAGAATGTTCGTAAATGTTATTATATGGTAAGTATTATTCGCCGGGGGCCCACTGAAAACGTTATTATTCACTGGGCACCCAAATTTCCCGTTGAGCGCCCATTAAACAGTATTTAACATGAGAGTCATAGGCGTCGCCCTTTTTGTCTACTTGGCTCATGCGCCCAAATTTCCTGCCTCCCCTCCCCCTTCCTGCAGCCCAGTATTTCCACACCCCTTTCTTTGTTAATTGTTGTGGCTAGTACTTTCAGACCTGGGCTTTCTTTGCATTTCCTTTATCAAGAAAGTGTCACTTACCACGGGATACATTTCTGCAGATAGTACACACATTACTCAGTGTGCTCAGTGTTGCCCGAGACTCATGTATAAGTCAACACCAATACTTTTATTTAGTGAGTCAAACCTGAATTTCTAGACTTATACTCGAGTATACACAGTACATATGAGGGACTTACTTTCTGTCTCTTGCCTGAGATTTGCTAGTTGTGAGGTGAGGTTGTTGACTTGGAAAGAAAAAAAAAAAGTTTTGTGAGGAAAAAAACAAAGTCTATAGTAACAGCCATCCTCTGTACGTTACTTACCACTGTCCTTCAGCTCTGCCACTTCTCCTGTGCTGCTCTTTGCTGGAGGGCAGACAGAGAACATTATACCACAACCTTTTATGTGAGATACAAAACCTGCTTACACTTATGGAAGAAAGTATAAAAACTATGTTTCCTAAGCTCAGTCACATCTTACCCAACCTTTCTGTGTCTATTCTGCTAAAGCTGGATGTTTGTTCCCTTTCTCACCCTGTAGCTTGGCTGCCATCTACACATACAGTATATTTTCTAGTCTGAGTTTAGATATGATTTGCCTGAACACATGGATCTCTTTGTGTAAAAAGGGCAGTCCCGGTGGGCACAGCAGCAGTTTCATAGATATTCTCTTGAATACATTCTTGAATCTGATACTCAGAGAACTGAGATTGAGGACTGATAAAAAATGATTTTTTTTAATTTATTTTTTATAAAATGTCCCGGGTCTGTGCACAGACTAGTAGTAGTACAGCTTTAACATTTTAAGCACCCTGGCTCTGGCCTGACATGGCTACACATAGACAATAGTAATGATAATAATGGCATCTCAAATCTGATATAGATTGTATGTAGATTGCAATTGGGCACGTCCAATGCACTTTATATTGATCTTGATAGACCCAACTCCATGCTTAATACAACTTGTATACAAGCCAGAATTATACGTATCCCACTGACTATCTCTAGATATATGACCCAGATGAGGGCTACATACTGTAATCACCTTACAGAAGAAAATGTTTAGTAAGTGCAGGTCAGGTTTTTGCTGGACCTCTTATGTTATTCAACGATGTCCAACCCAGAAGAATATTAGATAATCCAAGTCCATTATGCAAGTCCAACATTCACAGTGAGCTGTGTTTCCAACCAAACTAACAATGTCATATGAAAGGAGGTGATTTTCAGAATATCCTGGGATCACCGGGTGTTAGCATGGGGTGCCTCAGCTCAGTGTAACACTGCTGAAGTCTTGGAACCTGGGCTGCCATCACAGGGACACAAGCAGTACTCTAGTACAGGGCCCAGTAGAGTGGGACCAATTTGTTTACTGCATGAAGGGCCCCGAGATGAACCCAGAAATATACTATGTTTGGGGCCCCACAGTATTATATATGGACTCACACAGGTCTGTCTGCTCACTGCTGGGTAGTTGTGGTTACAGTTATTGCCGGTTTCATATTATAGACTTACTTTCTGTTTCCTGTTTGAGGTTTCCTAGTTGTGAGGTGAGTGACTCAACTGTAACAGGAAGGAAAGAGATATGAAGTCATGTTTGGAGGAGTAAATATCTAAGATCTTAGAAAGGGCCACAGTTGTTTTCTGACAATGTAATGCCACAGCCTCCAGCAAAGCCTTCTGGGATTGTTTATCTGTCAGTCATCCTCTAACGTCACTCTGTCAGAGCAGAGACATGGCTGATACAGTCACTAGCTGCTAAACATGGTCAATAAGACAGGAAGGATTTTGACTTGTGAGGTTCTGGTTGATGTCTTTCTCCAGCCGTCTAATCACACTACTAACCCGATATAGAAGTCAGCAGAAAAGCATTGGCTATAGTTACCGAGTTACTGACTCCATTGGCAGACTCTGTGTTGTGTCTATCTGCCCCTGGTGGTGTATCAAATCGGGAAGATGAACACAAGTGAGGAAAAGGCCCCACAGAGCATGACCATATGCATGACCAGAGCATGACCATTGGGCACTTTACTCTCGGTACAGTATTAGAATGTAAGGAGACAACTTCATTTTTCTACTGAAAACCAGCCCCACCCCCAAATCTTCTGACCTCTAAGTCACATTGCCAGTCATATAGAGAAAGTTTCCTGGAGTAACGAGGGAACCCTGCGCCAAAGTCCTGTTAGAGTCAGGATGTCCAAGGGTGAAACTACCTACAGTAGACAGCAGGCAGAACATTCATCTCTGCCTCAGGCCTGGAACCCACTACAAAACGCTATCGCTAATCGCAATCGCTAGTGTCTTGTATGAGCAGTTTGTAAGCGATTTCATGAGCGTTTTAGGGAGTGATTTTAGAAAGTATAATCAATTTGCCAGCGGTTGTGTAGCGATTAGCGTTTTAAAGTCTGATTGGTCCTTTCAATTATTTTTAATTTTGTTACAGTGTACATTAACTTTAAAACGCTAGCAAAATCGCTCTGTGCAGGTTTTGATGAGTGATTACACCAGCGATTATATACTTTACATTGAAGCGCTAATGCTAACAAAATGCTGCATGTCCTGTGTTTGCGATTTTGCTAATCCCAGTCGCTTCTGTGGAATTTGCACCATCCATTTACATTGGCAGAGCGTTTAGGGAAACCGCTAGCGATTTCTCACGCTCCCTAAACGCTCAAAAGTGGGTTCCAGCCCTCATAGAGCTCATGTAATAGTATTGATATTGACAGCGGGTATTTATCTCCTACCATTACTCTTCAGACGTGACACTTCATCTGCGCTGCTCTTCTCTGAGGAGGAGACAGAAAGAGGACAAAAATTACCACAGAGATCTTCCCTTCATGGAAGACACCTCATATCACCAAATTCACTTCATAAACAAGATTTGGTATCTAAAATAAATAATATTAACACTTGTCTCTTATTCAATCCCTTAAATAAAGTCTGAAGTGAATAAAAAAACAACAACAAACAAACAGATACTTACCTAAGGAGAGGGAAGGCTCTGGGTCCTGTATAGCCTTTCCATTCCTCTTCTGGTCCCGGGATTCCAGCGCTGGCTTCCCATTAGCAGTCGCCAACTGATGGACTGGAGGCTGCTCTCTGCCACTGTAGGAAGCTTTGGAAGTCTTTGGGAGCCCGAGTGCTCCAGAAAACGGGCCGCTCAGTACTGCACATGTGCGAGCATGCTCTCTTGTGTACTCATTCATATGTAGTACAGAGCCGCCTGTCTTCGGAAGGATAACATTTGAAAGAGGAGTCTGCACACAGACTTTCTGGAACACAGTGCTGAAGTATATTGTCCCCTCACACACATGCAATTTCATCTGACCTGATGGGCGAAGATCGTTTCGGGGCCAGCAAGGGTCCTCTTTATCAAGGCATAAGCAGAAGAAAAATGTAAATTTTTCTTGTACATTTTCCTTCTGCCTATGCAGAAGATTGAGCCCTATACTTATATTTAGTGAGTCAGACCTACATTTCTAGAATTATACACAAGTATATACGGAACATATGAGGGACTTACTTTCTGTCTCTTGCCTGAGATTTGCTAGTTGTGAGGTGAGGTTGTTGACTAGGAAAGAAAAAAGTAAATAAAATATGTTTTGTGGAGAAAAAACAAAGTTTATAGTAACAGCCATCCTCTGTCTGTACAATACTTACCACTGTCCTTCAACTCTGCCACTTCTCCTGTGCTGCTCTTTGCTGGAGGGCAGACAGAGAACATTATACTACAACCTTTTATGTGAGATACAAAACCTGCACATACTTATGGAAGAAAGTATAAAACTATTTTTCCTAAACATCTTAGCCAACCTTTCTGTGTTTATTTTGCTAAAGCTGGGTGTTTGTTCCCTTTCTCCCCCTGTAGCTTGGCTGCCATCTACATATACAGTACATCCAGCCAGAATTATAAGTATCCTGTAACTATATCTAGATATGACCCAGATGAGGGCTACAAACTTCAATCTCCTTACAGAAAAACAATGTTTAGTAAATCCAGGCCAGGTTTCTGCTGGAGGACCTCTTATGTTACTCAACAATTTCCAACCCAGAAGAATATTAGTTAATCCAAGTCCATTATGCATTAGTCTGCGCAGTGAGCAGTGTTTCCAACCATATCAACTATGTCATATACAAGAGTAGGGATGATCACAGATATGCAAATTGTTCCAAGTTGATGCGTTGATGCACATTTATGCAATTTTTTTATGCAAATGTATGCAGTTTGAAAATGGACCAATTAATTTAAACCCAGGTTTAAAATGATTGGTTCATTTTCAAGCTGCATATATTTGCATAATTTCAGAACAATTTGCATCTCTTGATCATCGATATAAAGGAGCTGATTTTAAGAAAATCTTGGTATCACTGGGTGTCACCATTGGGTGTCTCGGTGTAATACTGCTGAAGTCTTGGATCCTGTTCCGCCATCACAGAGACACAAGCAGTACTCCAGCACAGGGCCCAGTAGAGTGGGGCCATGTTTATTCCTGCAGGAAGGGACCAGAGATGAACCCAGAAATACACCATGTTTGAGGCCTCGCAGTATTATTGATGGACTCACACAGGTCTGTCTTCTCACTGGGTAGCCGTGGTTACAGTTATTGCCGGTTTCATATTATTCACTTACTTTCTGTTTCCTGTTTGAGGTTTTCTAGTTGTGAGGTGAGTGAATCCACTATAACAGGGAAAAAAGAAATACACAGTCACATTTGGACAAGAAAATCTGCAAGATCTTAGAATAAAGGACCAAAACTGTTTCCATCGATGTAATGACACAGCCTCCAGCAAAGCCTTCTGGGATTGTGTATATGTCAATCATCCTCTAATGTCACTCAGAGCAGAGGCATGGCTGATACAGTCATTAGCTACTAAACATGGTCAATAAGATAGGAAGGATTCTGACTGACATGAAAAATGCTGATTCAGGTAATAGCTAGAATCATACCTCCCAACATTTTCACATGAGAAAGCGGGACACTTAGGCCACACCCCTAACCACACCCCCTAGTCACGCCCACCAAAAGGATTTTTAAAGAAACATTTTTTTAAAATTAAATTAATTACTTAATAATTTAATTACGCCCTAAAACTAAATAAACAATGTGGGGAGGAGGGTGAGGGTGCCCGTGGGTGGGGAGGAGGATGAGGGTGGCCGTGGGTGGGGAGGAGGGTGGCTGTGGCTGGGTGAGGAGGAGAATGAGGGTGGCTGTGGCTGGGTGGGAAGGGGGGGAGAAAATAAAATGATCAAGGCGCCTGCCGCCGGGATGCGGTATGTGGGGTGGGTGACCGCCATTACATTCCTCCCTCCTTTTCTCCTAATGTGCCCCCCAGTGTCCCCTCCATGCCTGCAGAGTAAAGTGTGCAGCAGAGCAGGCTGTCTGTCATCTTACCATTGCTCCTCGCATACCGGCATATGGCTCTTCCTGCTTCCTGTGATGTCACAGGAAGTAGAGTGAAGCCAGACCCCGGTACGCAAGGAGCAATGGTGAAATGACAGCCTGCTCTGCTGCGCACTTTACTCTGCAGGCAGAAGGGGGGGGAACAGGGGGCACATTAGGAGAAAAGGAGGGAGGAATGTAATGGCGGCCACCCATCCTGCATACCGCATCCCGGAGGCTGGTGTCTAGATCATTTTGTTGCCCCCTCTCTGCCCAGCCGGCCTGGGACACTGGGGGGCCATAATGGGATAGCAGGAGAGCCCCCCCAAATTGGGACAGTCCCACAGCATTCAGGACAGTTTGTGGCTTGTCTAGAATGACTAACAATAATTAATTTTCTTGCTATCTTTAAAAACTTTAAACTTCTTCTTCCGGCAAAATAGAGAGTACTGTAGATACTGGATTAGAACCATACCAACATGAATATGATTTTGCCTTCCTTAAAAATAAAGTTGTAATAGTTCAGCTTTAAGTGTGGTGTCCCATGATGCAAATATGCAAATCCTCTCTTCATGTCCCTGACAGCCAGGCACACATCCAGGTCTATAGTGTATAGTGGGGCTGTATAGCTCCATCAGTGCTCTGCTCCCCCTAGAACATGTTGCTAGCCTACAGGCTAGAGATGCGTCCATAGAGTGTCGGCCTGTAGTGTTCCTGAGGGCCACCATCAGAAATGTATTGGCCCCATCCTTGTAAATCCTACTGAGTCCCTCCCATTCCCCTTTGCTCTCACACCCCAAATCCCAATCAGCGATGATTGTAATCAGTTAATTACGATTATGCAAAATTCTGCCTAAATTTTCACAATTATGCCTATATGTAAATACAAATTGTTAATTCAGTTGATTTTGTATAATCAGTAATTTTTGCATGAATTTTTGCATAATGTTGTGTCAAATTTGGGGGTGAATAGCAAAGCTCCCATACATGCTATTGTCACAAAAATGGCTACATATGTCAAAAAGAATAGTGGGTACAAGTCAAAAAATAATTTTTCAAAAAGACCTGAAAGATCAGAAAACTGATTTTAAAAATGCAAAGAAAAATGTTTTTTAACCACTTTACCCCCGCCCGTACGAATTTCTCCGTCCCTTTTTCCATCCTTTAACCCCCAGGGACGAAGAAATCCGCACTTTCCACGCTCCCGCCGCTGCCCGTGCTCCCGCTAGTAAACACGCCGCCCGCCGCTAGTAAACACGCCGCCGCCCGCTCGCCCGGAGATCAATGAACGGAAAAATCCATTCCCGTTCATTGATCTAAGCCCCGCAATGATCCGCTGCTCTCCGATGGGCAGCGCGATCATTGTGAAATAAAACCCACGTGTCCAGCCTCCTTATACTTCCTCCAATCATCCGGAAGGACGCTTGGAGGTCGCATTAAACAAAAATTTACTGTTGCCATCTTGTGGCCAAATAGTAAAACTACACCCTAAGCATTTTTTAAATAGAAATATATTGGTGCTACACAAAAAATTAACTCATTACCTCCCACACTCCCCATTTTTATTTTTTGTAATTAAAAAAAAATTAAAAAAATTTACAATTAAAAAAATACATAAATAGTTACCTTAGGGACTGAACTTTTTAAATATTTATGTCAGGAGGGTATAACACTGTTACTTTGTAAACTATGGGCTTGTAATTAGGGATGGACGCAAAACTGAAAAAAATGCACCTTTATTTCCAAATAAAATATTGGAGCCAAACATTGTGATAGGGACATAATTTAAACGGTTTTATAACCGGGACAAAATGGCAAATACATTTCATGGGTTTTAATTACAGTAGCATGCATTATTTAAAAACTACAATGGCCAAAAACTGAAAAATAATTAATTTTTTTCCCACATTTTTCCTATTTTCCCATTAAAACACATTTAGAATAAAATAATTCTTGGCATAATGTCCCACCTAAAGAAAGCCTAATTGGTGGCGGAAAAAACAAGATCTAGTTCATTTCATTGCGATAAGCAATGATAAAGTTATAGACGAATGAATGGAAGGAGCGCTGAAAGGTGAAAATTGCTCTGGTGCTCAGGGGGTAAAACCCCTCAGTGGTGGAGTGGTTAAACTCAGAAAACATTTTTTTTTGTATTTTTAAAATCAATTTTCTCAAAAACTGCAAGGTCTTTTTGAAAAATTCTTGTTTTTGACTTTTTGACTTTTGCCAGCTAGTCTCTCCTTAACATATGTAACATTTTGGCAGCAATAGAATGTATGGAAGCTTTGCTATGAACCACTGAAATTGGCCCAAAATTATGCGAACAATGACTAATTACGCAAAATTATAAATGATTACAATTACATACAAAATGAATTACAATTTTCCCCAAAATTTTGCATTACGGTTACGATGCGTAATTGTGAATTATGATGCGTAATTATGTACAGGCGTAATTTCTGATCATCATTAATCCCAATCTGCTAGAAAAAGCTGTTTGACCAAAAATGAGTCAGTATTACCCCATAAAGGGGAATTAATAGACGGGAATTCATCCAAACATTCATTTTGCATCCTCAGGTACACAGTGCCAAGAGTGGTTATGTTATCTGTGATATCCATATCCATAATAACACCGATACGTTACCTACGGCATCCACCTGTGCCAAATCTGTGTACACCAATCTTTCTGCTACAACTACTCATAGTTACGCCATTAGCAACCAGGCTAGATCGCCCTTCTTACTGATAATAAACAGGAGGGTCACACCTTGGCCTCATATATAGTTAGACACAGAAATCATTATATCAGTTTATTAGCTGACTAGCAGACCCAAGCCCATTTAAAAACGGGCTCTGAGGTCTGTGTTTCTCGCCGCCGCCCGCCGCATGTTACTGCATGTGCGCGCGCACCCGCCGCGGTCACAACCACCACACATCTGGCCTCCAATTCACACACCTGCCCGGCTCCCTGGCCCCGTCCTCCTGTCTCTGTGTAGCTGGGTCCGTGCTGCGCACATGCGCAGTAGCAAAAAGCACGGACCCAGCTATACAGGGACTGCACACGCAGGGACACAGGGGTTTTATTATAGAGGAATCTATACAGTATGTGTTTCTTATTAGCTGAAATATGTGTTCCTGCTTCACTTACCCCTATTCCGGAGCTGTGACGCTTCCTCCAAGGAGCTCATCTCTGCAGAGAAAATACTGTGAGGATCTCCAACCATATACAAGAACTCACAAAGCACATGTTATTAGTAATATTACTATTGATTTATAAAAGTGCCAACATAGTCCGTGGCACTGACACATATAACCAGAGATAGGATGTTCTGCAGATTTTATATAACGTAATTACTGGTCCATCACATGTCCCCTTGTCACATCTCACTCGAGTCCTCCTTCCTCTGAGAAAACGTCGCATGATGCAATGTTTCGGGCACACCCGGTGCGACGTTTTAGGCGCATCAGGTGTGACGTTTTGGTCGCACCTGATGCAACGTTTTGCGCGCATTAACTTAGCGCGCAATGTGTAAAATTTTGCATGCGCGAACAGTAATGGCTTTAGACTTGCAAACTACTTAGCACCCTAGTTTGCACATCCAAAGCTTTTAGGCGTGCTAACTAGGTTAGCACCCTTTTGTGAATCGAGCCCCTGGTGTGTTCCGAAACTTTGAAACCAGAAGTCTGGGGTGCTGATTATTGTCTTTGGGGTTCCTTTCTTTCCCTGTTCTTAACCTCCTTGGCGGTAACCCCAAGCTACGGCTGAGGCAGAAAACCACAGCTCAGAGCAGGAACCCCGATCTGCACTCGGGGTAGCTGCCAGATGCTCTATGCAGAGCAATGCCCGCAACTCAAATTTGAACCCACCTCCCGGGGGATCCTGACATCGGCCACTATTCTTCCTCTGCTCCTCCGTGGCTCTGTTTCCCCCTGGTGAGATTGCCGTCTGTCGTCATGACAAATTCACTTTAGGGTTGCAGTGCCACCCGGAGGACGGAGGGAAAACTGCAGCGCTGGATGCCAGGGAGGTGAGTGATTGCTGGCAGCATGATTTTTCCAGGTTTTAGGGTCTGAAAGAATGCAAAAAAATTGCACCGCTCTTAGACCCTAATAAGATGCTCATCTAAGGAGAGGGAAGGCTCTGGGTGCTCCTGAAGACGTGCTGCTCCATACTGCGCATGTGTGAACACGCATTCTTGCTCACTTGTGCATGTGCAGTAAGAAGCAGCCCATCTTCAGGACCACTCAGCTGGTGCCAAAACCTCCAGCAGTGGAAGTGAGAGGTCTCTGACCCATCGGTCCAAGATTGCTATTGCTAAAGGGGTATCCAGCGCTGGAATATGGGTGCCGTAAGAGCCTAGCCTTTTCCCTGTAGCACCCAAAGCCTTCCTTCTTAGGCGGGTATCCCTCTTTCCTCTTCTTAGGTGAGTATCTTTTTTTGTTGTTGTTTTTTTTTTTACTTCACTTCAGACTCCCTTTCAAAGTTTTTTCCCCACAGCCTCCTGGAAGTTCCCTGCACTGTGAAAAAGTGATTCTGACCTGGGCATGAATGAGTTCAGAAGATATCATGCTGAGTGATAGAAATCCCTCATTCACATCTTCTTTCTTTCATGCACAAGTGCTTCACCCTACTGGGCATGTGCAGATCAGAACTCATGCATGCCCAGCTCAGTAGCAATAATGATCAGCCACTGGTACTACCTGGAGAATATTAGACTGACGGGTGCATCAATTATTAACCACTAATGGAAATCTAGGCAGTGTTTGAGGATGTTCATTTCTGACATGATGTAGATTTGTATAGCAGCAGTCCTGCTGTCCCCCCCCCCCCCCCCCGCCCCAGTAACCGCTTCCATGAACAACTACATCATGCAGGGGTTAAAGAGATTGGGAACAAGGAGCAGGCAAGACCCTGATGATAACAAGCAGCATGAAGTGTCCAGAGTAAGCTATGTAGACCACCATGGGCTTAAAGCACAACAGAAGTGCAAGGGATATGGCGGCTGCCAAATGTATTTCCTTTTAAACAATACCGGTTGCCTGGCAAACCTGCTGATCTCTTTGGCTGCAGAAGTGGCTGAATCACACACCCTGAAACAAGCATACAGCTAATCCAGTCTGACTTCAGTCTGAAACACCTGATGTACATGCTTATTCAGGGGCTACGGATAAAGGTATTAGAGGCAGAGGATCAGCAGGATTGCCAGGCAATCTACATTGTTTATTAGGTAATATTATCTATCTATCTATCTATCTATCTATCTATAATCTATCTATCTATAATCTATCTATCTATCTATATACAGTGCTGCCCATAATTATTCATACCCCTGGCAAATTTTGACTTAATGTTAATTTTATTCAACCAGCAAGTACTTTTTTTGATAGGAAATGACATAGGTGTCTCCCAAACGATAATAACACAAAGTACAAGAGGCATTATTGTGGGAAGAAAACATTTCTAAGCTTTTATTTACATTTGAGCAAAAAGTGTCCAGTCCAACATTATTCATCCCGTTCTCAATAATCAATAGAAAAACCTTTATTGGCTATTACAGCAATCAAACGCTTCCTATAATTGCAGACCAGCTTTTTGCAACTTCTAACTTGTTATACTGGGTGTCTATCTGAGGAGCAGTAAAAAAGGGCGCAGGAGACTAGTGGACAAATCGGGCGCCGCCATTCACTCCCATAATAATTATCATTTACTGGGCGCCGAACAGGAAAAAAGGGCGCCCGAGAATAATAACGTTTTCCAACGGCGCCCGAAGATTTTTCATGTTTTATAACTGCTTGTGATGATTTACGTTTCCTATTCCAATAAAACATTATTTTAAATGTTATCCCTTACTGTTTGTAAAACATTATTATTCACGAAACAAAGCGATCAGTACGTAACGTAAATTGTAATATATTTTATCCCTTACTGTTTCTAAAACATTATTCTACACACAATGCAGTGATCACTAAGGAGGGTCTTAGGTTTAGGCACCACCAGGGGGGTCTTAGGTTTAGGCAACAACAGGGGGGTCTTAGGTTTAGGCACCATCAGGGGGGTCTTAGGTTTAGGCACCAACAGGGGGGTCTTAGGTTTAGGCACCACCAGGGGGTCTTAGGTTTAGGCACCACCAGGGGGGTCTTAGGTTTAGGCACCAACAGGGGGGTCTTAGGTTTAGGCACCAACAGTGGGGTCTAGGGGTTAGGGGTAGGTACAGGGAGGGTTACTTAGTAAAATTTTTTTAAACGTTATTATACGTTTCACTTTTTAAACGGAAAATTAACGTTTTTACAATTGCCGATTTCATGCACATTATTTAATGATTTATAACTTTATAAAACATTCATTTTAAACGAAATACAGTACAATATATTTTTAAACGTTATTTATGCTTATCGTTTAAAACCCCGCTCCCTTTTTTCCCAGCGCCCATTTTTAACGTACGCGTCTATCTGTGTGTACAGAACACGCTGGTCCAGTCAAAAACAAGCTGCACTGCATACAATTGGTTGGCATGCAAGCCAGAAGAATCAGCATGTCATGTGCCATCTCTAGCTGGGAGAATCTCTGACTGTCTGCCTAGCCCTACAGGGAATTATGACAACCCTGCATGATGGGAATGTTTGTCCAGCTCCAGCTGAGGATTTATTATCTGCAGGTTACATTACTGTGACTTACTTCCTGTTTCCTGTTTCAGCTCTGCCAATTGTGAAGTCAGGTCTGAGACTAAAAGAGAGAAAAATACATGTAGCATTATATCTAGAGAGATGAGTGATGTTATATCCTAAAGCAGGCAGCGGTATAGGCGACACGATGCAACAGCCCTCCCGCCCACTGCAACCAATGGCAACAAACTGCAGGACTTACAATTTACATGATATTTGCATGCAAGACAGATTTATTTGCATTTAATTAACTCATGCCCTGACAATCAGCTTATAAATTGTTTAAATGTCACAAAAATGTTATATTCAACTACAAATAAGTAAGTATAATTAACACTTTTTAATCAGAGTGTGTCATCAAGCCAACAGAGCAGTGATGGATAACCTTGGCACTCCAGCTGTGACAAAACTACAAATCCCATCATGCCTCTGCCTCCCCGAGTTATGCTTAGAGCTGTCAGAGTACTGCAATGCCTCATGGGACTTGTAGTTCCACCACAGCTGGAGAGCCAAGGTCAGCCAGCACTGCAATAGAGCTTCAGGATTATTGTTCTAGTCAGGTGGGGTGTTAATCAGATTCATTTGCTTTGGCGTTACTGAAAATAACAAGTTCACTAAAGGGGCAACTATAAGTAACGATGAGCACAAGTTTTGCATAATCGTACTTTCGTATCATAATTCATAATTTTGATGCAAAATAGTAAAACAAAATTTTCTGTAAAAGCGTACTTAATGTTGTTTGTAAGTGTAAACAAGGAAGTGTCATTTCTCAGTTTTGCATAATTTTCACTTAATTTCTGGCCGACTTAAGCGGTTAATAGCTAAGCCCCCATACAAGCTAATGCTATCATCACTAAAATATTAAAGGGAATGGTGAGAACAAGCGTTTTGTTGTTGTTGTTGTTGTTTAATTCCTTGTAGTCTTTGAGAAAATCATTTATTCAAACCGTAATTTTTTTAGTTTAAAAACCATTCTTCTTTTAGATTTTTTTTGTGTGTTTTTTGTTTGTTTTTGTTTTTGCCTTGTTTCCACCCTTCTTCTTAACATGTGTAGTCATTTTGGTGATGATAGCATGTATGGGACTTTGCCATTAACCTCTAAAGTCAGCACAACATTATGCAGAATTATGCAAAATTAGAAGTATGCTACAAACCCATGCAGGCTGGTATAACCAGAATGTGAAGCCTGGATTGTGTGGGGTGCGACTTAAGCTATATCAGCATGGCCTGATCTTTAATTGTCGCTGCCCAAGGCCTGATGCCACTGACTGCACCCCACAACCCCCACCCACCTTCTGCCCGCTGAATGATATGATCAGAGCAATATTTGGCATTGGTTTCTGTCATTTGGCAAACTTATCGTGTTTTGCCCCTTTAGGGGGGACACAAATAGTGATGGCAGAACAGTTTGCTGGGAGAACAGTTCCCAGTGAACTTGCGCTGATCTTTGCCCGTTTGCATTTAATACAAACTTTTGTCAAAAGTTTGTGTTCGCGTTTAACATTAAAGCCAATGGCCACCAAATTTAGCAGTTAATAACAACACTCCTGTAAGTGGGGACTCCCAGATGCAAACACCTCACATCCAGAAACACTGTTTCCTTCTGCTCCTCACTCTGCAGGGAGGGAGGAGGAGGGGAGGAATTTCAGAATTTCAAGCCACGCAAAGTTTGCTCAGCCCTGGTATAGGGGATGGAGGCCACTAGACACCAGTGAACTGTACAGGGGAAGGAGGACCACTAAACACCAAGGAACTGTATAGGGGAGGGATGGGACCACTAGACACCAGGGAACTGTATAGGGGAGGGATGGGGCCACTAGACTCCAGTGAACTGTACAGGGGAGGGAGGACCACTAGACACCAGGGAACAGTATAGGGGAGGAATGGGACCACTAGACACCAGGGAACTGTATAGGGGAGGGAGGGGACCACTAGACACCATGGAACTGTATAGGGGAGGGAGGGGACCACTAGACACCAGGGAACAGTATAGGGGAGGAATGGGACCACTAGACACCAGGGAACTGTATAGGGAAGGGAAGGGGCCACTAGACACCAGGGAACTGTACAGAGGAAGGAGGACCACTAGACACCAAGGAACTGTGTAGGGGAGGGATGGGACCACTAGACACCAGGGAACTGTATAGGGGAGGGATAGGGCCACTAGACTCCAGTGAACTGTACAGGGGAGGGAGGACCACTAGACACCAGGGAACAGTATAGGGGAGGAATGGGACCACTAGACACCAGGGAACTGTATAGGGGAGGGATGGGGCCACTAGACTCCAGTGAACTGTACAAGGGAGGGAGGACCACTAGACACCAGGGAACAGTATAGGGGAGGAATGGGACCACTAGACACCAGGGAACTGTATAGGGGAGGCAGGGGGCCACTAGACACCAGGGAACTGTATAGGGGAGGGAGGGGACCACTAGACACCAGGGAACAGTATAGGGGAGGGAGGGGGCCACTAGACACCAGGGAACTGTATAGGGGAGGGAGGGGACCACTAGACACCAAGGAACTGTGTAGGGGAGGGAGGACCACTAGACACCAGGGAACAGTATAGGGGGGAGTGGGGGCCACTAGACTCCAGTGAACTGTATAGGGGAGGGAGGACCACTAGACACCAAGGAACTGTGTAGGGGAGGGAGGACCACTAGACTCCAGTGAACTGTATAGGAGAAGGAGGACCACTAAACACCAAGGAACTGTATAGGGGAGCGATGGGACCACTAGACAGCAGGGAACTGTATAGGGGAGGGATGGGGCCACTAGACTCCAGTGAACTGTACAGGGGAGGGAGGACCACTAGAAACCAGGGAACAGTATAGGGGAGGAATGGGACCACTAGACACCAGGGAACTGTATAGGGGAGGAGGGGGCCACTAGACACCAGGGAACTGTATAGGGAGGAATGGGGCCACTAGATACCAGGGAACTGTATAGGGGAGGGAGGGGGCCACTAGACACCAGGGAACTGTATAGGGGAGGGAGGGGGCCACTAGACTCCAGTGAACTGTATAGGGGAGGGAGGAGGGCCACTAGACTCCAGTGAACTGTATAGGGGAGGGAGGAGGCCACTAGACACCAGGGAACTGTATAGGGGAGGGAGGGGGCCACTAGACACCAGGGAACTGTATAGGGGAGGGAGGGGGCCACTAGACTCCAGTGAATTGTATGGGGAGGGAGGGGAGGCACTAGGTATTGAGGTTGGCTCACAATGTGGTCCCTATGTGCAATTGTGGCCTACTTTGTATTTGAGTTTGACACCCCTGAAGTAGACATTAAAGAGGCTTACCATTATTAAGCAGCTGTGACAGTTCTTCTGTGATGTTTTTATCTGAGGAGGAGACAAACAGACACGTAACTAGTGTTCCACCACACAGGAGAGCTTGCAGTAGACCATGAGGGCTGCATTCACTACACTATGGCCAGTAATAAGAGCCGTGTGTAAGAATATATTCATTTGTGGGGGTAGAGTTTGTGACGCCAAGTTTGAATGATAATTATAGCTGAGTGTCATCAGCATAGCAGCGATATGTTACACCATGTTTTTGGATGATTTTTCCAAGTGATAGCATGTGTATATTGTAAACGGAAAAGGTGTTAGCATTGACCCCTGAGGCACATCATATTTTAGTGATGCAGGTTGGACAGGAAATGCCTCAGAGATAGTCTTTGTGTTCTTCTAGCCCAATGATCTGCAAACTTGGCTCTCCAGTTGTTACGGAACTACAAGTCCCACAATGCATTGCAGGAGTCTGATAGCCACAGTCATGACTCATAAAGGCAAAATCATTGTGGGACTTGTAGTTTCTTAAAGGAAAACTTAAGTCAACTATAAAAAATGAGATTGCCGCAATAGCAGCATAGGGGGCGATATACAGGCTGGGAATGCGAAGAATCACTTGCGTTCCCATGCCTGGCCAAACCGGTAGTGTTCGCCGGCGGGTCCTGAAGCGTCAGAGCGGGGCTGCGAGGGCACCGATCGGCTACTGGGGGCTGAGGGAAGCCCCAGGTGAGTAAATCTCATTTTTTATAGTTGACTTAAGTTTTCCTTTAACAGCTGGAGAGCCAAGTTTGGAGATCATTGTACTAGCCAAGAGGCATTGAACCACTTCAATGCTGGTCATGTTCACTTAATTTTTACACATGTCTACACATGGCCCCAGTCCGAATATGTATCATTCAGACTATGAAACACACTGCCTACCCCCTTACACGCACATTTTGGGGGAGAAAAATGTGTTTTATGTTCCCAAAAAAATACGGTACCACTAGGCCTACAGTAGCCATAGCAGCTACCATTGGGTCCAAAAGCAGAAAGCCAATCTGTCCGTAATCTGTCACTTGTATTTAAAAAGAGCATATAATTGTTGGGTGCAGAGCCTGTAAGGGAGTTATAATGAAAATTTCAGTGGCCTTACTCCCCTGCAGGAAGTGACATCACTAATCACACGATCTGGGAAGAAAGGCAATGGAGTATTTAACAGTACGTTTAGGAGACATTACCTCCACCACTGGTTTCCTGTAGAATATGGATCTGTATATCTATAGGTGGTGAATAACCACTAACTTTATCTAACGTATATGATTGAACATTACTTTATCCACTCACATCCGGACAGAAGATTGCTACTACTGAAGTGTAAGTGGGGTCAGGGTCCATCACAATTTGTTCCCGGTTCTGGATCTCAGTGCTGCCATTGTGAGATCAGAGATAGAAGGCCACAGATATCATCAGAGGCTCTACTCACCCCTGGTCTTCAGATAGGACACATCTTCTGTGATGCTCTTGTTGTTGTCTGTGGAGAAGACAAAATAGGAACGAATTAATCTTCTTTCATACAAGATCAAAAAATGCTGAAAGTGATAGTCTTTAGTTATAGTGGTGATCAGGGGGGACATCTCACAAACGTTTGAGCAGTTACCAAATTAAGCTTTTGTGAAATTCCAATAATCTCTAATGGGGAGATTCACAATGGTGTCCAGGAGCAGCAGTTACCCAACTGCATATTCTAAAGACTGAAACCTGAGCCGATAACATCTATTTTGTTTGGATTTGCCTTCAGTGGACCCTCCTGAGATGCCTAAGCATCTCATTATTGGTCGACACAATGATGGACACACTTGTCTTGTAGTTCACCTGTATGGGGATTTTTTCTTATAGCACAAAACATCAAGATGTCTCAGTCTCAAGTGGTCATAATAAATTAGAGATGGTCAGTGCAGCTTTATTCCAAAAAAGGCAACATTTTAAATCTTAAACTCCTTAATTTGACATGTCCAATTCCAATCTGCATGCCATCTGCAACAAATCTGTACAAACTTGAAAGCATTGATCATCTCCATGGCATATACTGATCAATCTATCAGTAGATGTGAAAAGTAAGAGATGCAGACCTGCATAAATCAATCAGAGAATGCAGATTTTTTTTCGCAAAAATCGGATCACCACAGTCATTTTTCTAATTTTCTGATTTCCGGTGTTCCATTTTTCTATTTTTTTTTTTTTTTTATTTCTTCTTGTCATTTTTGCATTGTCTGATTCTCTTGTATAGCCAGACTTAATGTATATAACAGAACAAGCTGATTTCATCACAGTGCTGTGTTGATTGTCTTGGTGCCAGCGCTGTGAGCCTTATTTGGGCATTTAGAGTTGCAAACATTGTTTCCCCAAAGACAGCCACAGTGTGACACCTTTACATTACCAAACTGCAAAGTAAGGTACGGCCTGCTAATGAAAGGTAGGAAATGCTCTATGTAGGGGGCTGCATATGGAAGAGGGGGCTGAACATCCAGGGCACATGGAGGGTTACTCATAGGATCAGCTGCTGAACTTGGAAGAGGAGCCAACTATATAGAAGCTGCACATATATATATATATATATTTATTTATTTATTTTACTTTCACTAAAAGCTTTACTGAGATTCCAACAAAGATTGAATACAAACAGAAAAGAGAAGACATTGAATATGCATTTATAAGCTCAACACAGACACAGGTACATTAAGTCCAAATCTGAGAATACACTAGATCCAAACTTATTAGACAACGTGGAAGTGATCTAACAATAAATATTAACAAAATGTGAGCAATCAGAGGGTCAACATTTTAATTACATAGAAAAGTCGAGGAGAGTGTAGGTGTTGTAGTCTTGGAAATCAAAATGTAACTAAGTTTATTGCAGCGTGAAACAAAATAAGTTTGCTACTTATCTGAGGAAGTCTAGTGCAGTGGCAAAATGGAGTAATGGTTAAGGGCTCTGACACAGGAGACCTGGGTTCGAATCTCGTCTCTGTCTGTTCAGTAAGCCAGCACCTATTCAGCAGGAGACCTTAGGCAAGTCTTCCTAACACTGCTATCTTGTCTATTTTTTCTCTTGACAACTGTTGAACACAAAATACAAGGCCATGTCTGGCTACATGTCAGTAAGCAGTGGCTGAATGGTGTAATGGTGAAGGGCTCTGCCTCTGACACAGGAGACCAGAGTTTGAATCTCATCTCTGTCTGTTCAGTAAGCCATCACCTATTCAGTGGGAGACCTTAGGCAAGTCTTCCTAACACTGCTACTGTCTATAGAGTGTGCCCTAGTGGCTGCAGCTCTGGCCTAACACTGCTACTGCCTATAGAGTGTATCCTAGTGGCTGCAGCTCTGGCGCTTTGAGTCCGCCAGGAGAAAAACGAGATATAAGTGTTCTGTGTTTGTTTGTTTGTGATGGCTAACCTTGGCACTCCAGCTGTGACAAAACTACAAATCCCATCAGGCCTCTGCCTTCCCAAGTTATGCTTAGAGCTGTCAGAGCATTGCAATGCCTCATGGGACTTGTAGTTCCACCACAGCTGGAGTGCCAAAGTTAGCCACCACTGGTCTAGTGTGTAATTGCATTACTACTTTCATCACTTACCTTTTACATCCTTTTGGAGCTTTGCAAGGTGTGAAGTGATGTTGTTGACTGAAGGAAAAGCAGACGTAAAATAATGTGTTATATTGTAATATGGATATTGTGTCACATGAATAAGCATCTGCAAAGGGTTGAGTTCTGAATGGGATTTGCATGGACTTGATTTTTTGGAGGTGTGATGACTCTCGTTTCCACCGGAACTCCCCACAATAGATGGCCTGATATCAGAGGACCACAGACTACCTTTGTTGTGTCCATATTGTAGGGCAAAGAGGCAGAAGAGTGGTATGGGGGTCACTTATGTCTCTTCACATATTTACAAGCTGATCCCAACAAACTCTTCAAGTATAAACAAGGGCGTAACTAGGTGCCACCAGGTCCCCCTGCAGAAATACTGAGCGCCCCCCCCCCCCCCGGGCCCGCTCTGAGCTGTTTTGGGGGGCTGGAGGGGTAGCAGCATGGGGGGAAAGCTGTGGCCACAGTCGGCGGGGAGGGGGGACGGTCCTCCCCCCTCCCTCACCTCGGGCTCTCCCCTCTGCACTCCCCTCCAGCATCAATACGATTGTGTGTGCAGGCGGCGGGGCAGCGGCAGATACATACCTTCCGTGCGCTCCAGCATGGATGTTCCTCTCTAGCTTCTGACGTGACTTCCTGTATAAACAGGAAGTTGCGTCAGACACTAGAGGGAGAAACTTCCTCGCTGGAGCGTACGGAAGTTATGTATCTTCCGCTGCCCCGCCGCCTGCACACACAATCGTATTGATGCTGGAGGGGAGTGCAGAGGGGAGAGCCCGAGGTGAGGGAGGGGGGAGGACCGTCCCCCCTCCCCGCCGAAGTGCAGCATGGCTTGCCCCTCATGCTGCGACCTCTCCAGCCGCCCAAAACAGCCCCGAGCGGGCCCCAGGGGGGCCGGGCACCCCCCTCCCCCCCGCGGGGGCAGGGGCTGCAGGCCCTATTGTTACACCAGTGAGTATGAGGTCACCCCCCTTTATTCCATGCACGGTCACCTCTGGACGGATTATTTTCATTACTGTCATTATTATTTATTTATATGGCACCAGCATCATCTGTGGTTCTGTACAGCTTACAGAACAAGCAAAAACAGGCACAATAAATACATACATAATATACACATAATACAATGGAACACGGAGACACAAAATTACAGAAAACAAACACAGAGTAAGTGTAGGAGAAAAGCAACCAGCAATAGCGATACATGCCAGCACTGCAGAAACAGGAAATACTAACTTATACAAGATTAGGAAATACTAGTAGAAAGCCTCATAACTACTACTATAGAAGCTCATAACTACTCACCATTAAACTTCAGATAAGACACTTCCTCTGCAATATCTTCATCTAGGAAAGAGATTGGATAAATACATGTAAGGAAAAGGAAAACAGTCTACTTGACAAAATAATCTAGCATAGTCATAAGCACTGGCGTAACAATAGGGCCTGCAGCCCCTGCTCCCGCTCGGGCCGTTTTGAGGGGCTGGAGGGGTCGCAGCATGGGGGGAAAGCCGTGGCCACAGTCGGCAGGGAAGGGGGGACGTTCACCCCCCTCCCTCACCTCGGGGCTCTCCCCTCTGCGCTCCCCTCCAGCTTAAAGAAGTGTCAGTGGGCAGCGGCGAACAACGGACTTATACCGGAAGTCGCGTCAGAGTCTAGCGAGAGGAACGCAGGTTGGTGGAGCGCACGGAAGGTATGTATCTGTTTCCTGCTCGCCGCTGCCCACGGACACTTCTGTAAGCTGGAGGGGAGCGCAGAGGGGAGAGCCCCAAGGTGAGGGAGGGGGGGGAACATCCCCCCCCCCCCCCCCGCCGACTGTGGCCACGGCTTTCCCCTCATGCTGCGACCCCTCCAGCCCCCCAAAACGGCCCCGAGCAGGCCCCAGGAGGGAGGGGGGTGCTCTGAAATTTTGTAGGGGGGCCCGGTGGGGCCTAGTTACGCCCCTGGTCATAAGATATGTATTTTACACAAATCCATAGTGTCCATAGTTTGTACCAGTGCAATGACTGTAAATCTATATTTATAAAATCTGCGCAACGATCACGCAAAAACACATTGACCGAGTTCAACAAAACTTGGTATACAGATCCCTTACTATCCTGGGATGATATGTTCTGGGGGTCTTGCGTCCCCCTTGCACACCTGGGCGGAGCTACAAACAGCCAATCAGATTTCACCCATTCATGTCAATGGAAAAAATGGAAAAGGCTGCCATTCTCACAGTAATCAAGCCAGAGTCTCCAAACTTGGCACAGTTGGTCATTTAGTGGCCCGAGGTTACTAATCCAGGAAAAGTGGGCGGAGCTTAAAACAGCTAATCAAATTTCAGCCATTAATTTTAAATGGAAACATGTAAACTACAGCCATTCTTAGACTGTTAATGGTAGGGTTTTCAAACTTGGCACAGTTGGCCATTGGGTGACTGGGATTAATATTTAGAAAAGTGGGTGGAGCCTACAACAGCCAACTAAAATTAACCTATTGATTTTCAAGGGGAATATTTAAAATGTTGCCATTCTTACACTGTTAATGGCAGAGGCCTCAACCTGCTTCAGTCGGTCATGAAGTGACTGGGGTTCAAATTCAGATTTCTTTGCTGGATAAACTGCTTCCATTCACACAATTTTGATGCCAGGCACCCAAAAGCTCACAAACTTGGTCATTGAGTGACTGTGTGCCAAAGTTACAAAAAGTGGGTGGAGTCCAAAACAAACGTTCCTGTAAAAACGTAAACTGCAGCCATTCTTACACTATTAATTGTAGGGTTCTCAAACTTTGCACAGTTGGTCGCTGGGTGACTGGGATTAATATTCAGAAAAGTGGGTGGAGCCTAAAAAAGCCTATCAAAATTCACCTATTGATTTTCAAGGGGAATATTTACATTTCTACCATTCTTGCACTGTTGATGGCACAAGCCTCAAACCTGGTACAGTTGGTCATTGGGTGACTGGGGTTCAAATTCAGAAAAGGGGGTGGAGCCACAAACAGCCAATTAGATTTGTTTCATTTCAATGCAAATTATTGATGCCAAATATGGCAAGGCTCACAAACTTGGTCATTGAGTAATTGTGTGTTAGGGTTAGAAAAAGTGGCCGCAGCCAAAACCAGCCAAATACATACCTGGACAATGCCGGGCCATCAGCTAGTGTTTACTAAATAAAGGAGTGTTGCCAGTACCAGATCCCCTAGGCAGGCTCTCCACGGCTCCAGCAGAAATCCACCAACAAACATCAGAAACAGACTAAGAGCACGGATTACTGGAACCATGCCCTGTGGACCGTTGAGACCAAGGAAAGGTATACTTATTTGGTTTAGATGATGTCACCTGTGGGTGGTGGCAACCAGGTGAATAGTACATATATGACAGTGACTCTCCTACAGTCAAGCATGGTGGTGGGAGTGTCATGATTTGGGGCTGAATGGGTGCTGCCAGCTCTGGGGAGCTGCAGTTCATGAATGCCAACATGTACTGTGGCATACTGAAGCAGAGCATGACCCACTCTCTTCGGAGGGCAGTATTCCAACATGATAATGACCTCAAACACACCTCTGAGATGATCACTGCCTTGCTAAAGAAACTGAGGGTGAAGGTGCTGGACTGGCCAAGCATGTCTCCAGACCTAAACCCTATTTAGCATCTATGGGGAATCCTCATATGGAAGGTGGAAGAGTGCAAGGTCTCTAACATCCACCAGCTTCACCATTGAGGAGTGGAGGAGGATTCCAGTTGAAACTCCATACCCAAGAGAATACCCAAGAGAGTTAAGGTAGTACTGGAATACTATGGTGGCCACACAAAATATTGGCGTTTGCTGACTTTTTTGCCAGTGGCTTACACATGAATGGCTCTGTCATAGAAGCTGTAGACTGACTGCTTTACATTGTTTAAAAATTTCATATCTTTAGTGGTGTCCCATAAAAGGATATACTAAAATATTTACAAAAAAATGTGCAAGGTTATATACTCACTTTTGTGAGATACTGTAAAGTCCACTAAAACAGGGTAATGTTTAGCCATGTTTAAATTAGTTCTGGAAAGTGTAAAATAAAAGTTATTTTCTTTCTTAAAGGGAAGATCCGTGCCTCTAAAAAAAACAAACTGCACTCACCTGGGGCTTCTTCCAGCTCCTGGCAGTCGATCGGTATCCACGGCGCAGCTCCTCTCCCTCCGGGCGTCCAGCGCTGAAGAAGCCGACCTCGCCAGGTCGGCTTCATGTGCGTTCCACGCCGCGGGTCACGTGATGTACGTGACGTCATCGGGTCTCTACTGCGCAGGCGCAATAGTTCTGCGCCTGCACAGTAGAGACCCGATGACGTCTCTACACCACGTGACCCCCCGCCGTGGATGGCACGGAAGCCGACCTGGAAAAAAAAAACACACAGGCAGTCTATTTGGCCAATCAGAGCGTGGCAATCATAGTGATTGGACCTGAAAGGGATCAAGGCGGGAGGAGAGAAGCACTCCTTATTTGCAGAGAGACGGCGTAAGTTACTGGCGCTCGCTATGCTGCACTACTCGCAGCACACCGCATGCTCCTGTGATTACACACGCTACACAGCCAGCAGTGCATGTAGCATGCAGCCCATTACATTTAAGGCACGCTCTGGAAATAGCGCAAGTAAAAGGAGGTTACTCTCGCTATTTTCTTTAGTGAATCAACCCCTTTGTGCTCCACCCTACGACATGGACAATTCACCATGAGCCTACTGACTCAGGGACACATACTGATGTGACTTGCTGAGTGTCCTCTGTAATGTGCTCCAGGATACATCTGTGTATCCAGGAATAGTGGAGAGGGGGGGGGGGGGGGGGGGGGCACCTGCTAAATATTCATGTCAGTTTATCACATGACACGCAGGATTTCAGGGGCGGAAACGGTCATTTGTAGGAACATTTACAGAATAGAATACAGAATACTTTATTTCAAAGCAAATTAAAAAGTTATATAAAGTAAGTGACAGCATGTGAAAAATACCCAAATTGCATGCAGCATTGACACTTTTTTTAATATGTTAAAGTTATTAACTTACTTTCTGCATCCTGTTTGAGTTTGGCTACTTCTGAGGTGAGTGCAGTGACTGCAAGGCAAACCAACACTAAATGACATTGAATGGAAAAACAACACAAACATAAAACAAAACGTTTATCATAAAGTAAACTGGTCGGACCCCCCCCTCCCTCACCTGGGTCCCCCATCTGCGCTCTCCCTCTAGCTTAAGTTCAGCAGCAGCAGCCACTGTTATTAATAAGAGGCAGCGGGCGGCGATGACTCACCTCTTCCACGTTCCAGCGTGCGTTCCAATGTCGTCACTTCCTGCAATGCCGCCCACTTACAATACAGTGGGCAGCATTGCAGGAAGTGACAACAGTGGAACGCCCACTGCTTCTTACTAATAGCGGCAGCAGCTGCTGCTGAGCTTAAGCTGGAGGGGGAGCACAGATGGGGGACCCAGGTGAGGGAGGGGGGGGGGTCCGACCCCCCTCCCCGCCGCTGTGCCCAATACCCCCTTCCTGCCCGCTACCCCCTTATGCGGCGTATGCATTGCTATGCCGCGGGTCCGCTAGTAAAAAATATTAGTCTGTGCTGTTGCTTCACATGCAGGTCTCACAACAAGAAGTTTCCTCACATAAATGCAAAATAATAGTGCTGACCCACCTTATAAAGTCCTCACTGATAATGAATGTAGCCTGCAGTGAGGAGCAGTGCCCAGCTATGATTAGCCACTTCACTACTGAGGGGTTTTTCCTCTTCTGTACCAGAGCAATTTTCACCTTTCAGTGCTCCTTCCATTCATTCATCTATAACTTTATTACTACTTATCACAACAAAATGATCTAATCTTGATTTTTTCGCCACCAATTAAACTTTCTTTGGTTGTTACATTTTGCTAAGAATTATTATACCCTAGGCATTTTAATGGGAAGCACTAAATGGTTTAAAGAGGCGCCCTGGTGGTATATAAAAGCGTTTAAAAGCAGTTTAAAACCGAGAAAGGTTTGAGGTTGCTTACCTCAAGGACGACAAATCTTTGTAGGGACAAAAGATTTTATTGGTAGCACAGGCAACGCGTTTCACGGGTCTGAGCCCGCTTCCTCAGGCCAATAGCAGTGCCAGGCCAATTGAAATAGCAAGCTAAGGGAGCTAAGAGGAGGCTCCCTTAGCTTGCTATTTCAATTGGCCTGGCACTGCTATTGGCCTGAGGAAGCGGGCTCAGACCCGTGAAACGCGTTGCCTGTGCTACCAATAAAATCTTTTGTCCCTACAAAGATTTGTCGTCCTTGAGGTAAGCAACCTCAAACCTTTCTCGGTTTTAAAACTGCTTTTAAACGCTTTTATATACCACCAGGGCGCCTCTTTAAACCATTTAGTGCATCCCTAACCCCCATACGATACCCGTGTGAGGGGTGGAGGCAGAACATATGTGGTTTACACCACGGTGGAAATCTGCCTCCCTTCTTTTTTCCAAGGAGAGCGACCGCATCCAGGTCCTTAGTGACCTCCCCGAGTGGAGTCGGGTTAATTGTCTCCACCTGCTTCCTGTGGTCGGTTGCCCCTCTGCAACCCACTCTTGTGAGTAGATTCTTATCTTCTACATTGACAATTTTGACTAAACATATTACACTATTGGGCTCCCGTGTTTTTTGTTTCCTGTGCCTTTTCCCCAGAAGGTGTCCTGACACCAATCATCCACTACTATTTTAATGGGAAAACTAAGAAAAAAATGAAGAAAAAAAATCATTATTATTCAGTTTTCAGCCATTATATTTTTAAAATAATATATGCTACCATAATTAAAACCTACACATTTTATTTCCCCGTTTTTCCTGGTTGTTAAAGCGTTTACATTCAATCTGATGCCTCAACGCCGATGGGCATGAATGCTGCAGCAGCACCAGGACCACTCACGGCAATTGGCGTGAAGTCCTAGGGGCGGAGATAGCAGGGATCGCGTACGCCGATGCACGCGCATCCCCACTTGAATGATGGAGCTCAGCTCCCTTATCAGCCTCCCAGCAGCGATCACTGCTAGAAGATTGTTAGATGGCGAAACTATGTATATGCTTATTTACATAGTAAAGAGATAAAAAAGAAACACCGAGAGCCCAATATAGTGTAGTATGTATTGGAAACCGTGAATAAATGTAAGTGTGAGATGAATATACTCACAAACGTGGGTTACCGCTCAGGCAACCACTGTAGATGCAGGTGAGGAGATTAGACCTGTCCTCACTCAGGGTTAAGATGTCGCTCTCTGTAGATCAGGAAAGTAGGGGTAGCAGGTCACCCCTCCACCAGGGGTGGACACAGTATTATCGTAGGAGAACAGAGGCGCCAGCAGGATAAAAGGTAATAAAAATTTTAAAATTTGCTGGGAGGCAGTGGTGGACTTACCTCCGGAAAGCAGACTCAAAATACTGTCTGAATTAAACAAATAAATTTATTATTGGTACCCCAAAAGATGCAACGCGTTTTGCAGGCACAGCCTGCTTCATCAGGCAATAAGACAGGGGACAAACTGTGGACAAAGACAAAAGACGTTGCTGTAGCGAGCCACATAAAATTAACTAAGTATGTAGTATCATGCAAATTGTATGCAACATTTTCACTACATAAACACTGGATATAAGGTTGCACAATTAAAACAAGGTTGACAGACCCTAGCGTTATAAAATCCACAAAAAAGTCAGTGCATCTTGTAGCCTAAGGAATAATTCAATTTAGTGTAGGAGGCAAGAAAGTGCAGAGTGCTAACTATGTAGTGCAAAATATTGCTAATAAGGTGCTGTAGTGTAACAGCACAACATGTATGACCGCAGATACAATTAATTGTAAAGTGCAGCAGTATAGGGCAAATATAAGTAAAAATGCATTGCATAAAAGTATGTAGTATAATGCAAATTGTATGCAACATTTTCACAATATAAACACTGGATGCAAGGTTGCACAATTAGAACAAGGACTACAGACCCTAGCATCATAAAATCCACAAAAAAGTCATTGCATCTTGTTGCCTAAGGACAAATTCAATTTTGTATAGGAGGCAAGAAAGTGCAGGGTGCTAACTATGTAGTGCAAAATATTGCTAATAATAAGGTGCAGTAGTGTAGCAGCACAAACTGAGTGACCGCACAAAAATAATCATAAAGTGCAGCAATATAGGGCAGATATAAGTAAAAATGCATTGCATAAAAGTATGTAGTATCATGTAAACTGTATGCAACATTTTCACAATATAAACACTGGATATGAGGTTGCACAATTGAGATAAGGTTGGCAGACCCTAGCCGTATAAAATCCACAAAAAAGTCAGTGAGTCCTGTAGAAAAATTCAATTTTATGCAGGAGGCAAGAAAGTGCAGAGTGCTAACTATGTACTGCAAAATATTGCTAATAAAGTGCTGAAGTGTGGCAGCACAAACTGAGTGACCGCAGAAAAAGTAAATGTAGTGTGCAGCAGTATACGGCACAGATTAATAAAAATACAATGCATAGAAGTCAATTGCATAAAAGTTGTAATAGTGCGGCAGGGTATAGTGAATATAAGCAAGGGATCGTGAAATATATTTTAGGATAAAATGGTAAAATAGAAATAGTAGTAGTCTTACCAGTAGCTCATCAGTAGCACGAATAGCGCCTCTGTGATGAAGTGAGGACACTTCATGCTTTATATATGATGCCTGGGATGTGTCTGCCAATGGAAGGAAGCAAAGGGTGTAGGGTGGGCGGGGCAGAGATATGTGGAGGGGGACAGGCAGCCAATCGGCTGCTGCCAAATGTAATGTGGCCATTTGTATTGAAAACTACTATAGTAGTGTGTTGCTGCCATCATGTGGTTATTAAACGGTATGGCACCTAGTGAATTAAATAGGGAAAAAAAAAAAAAAAAACACACACAACACCCATACCACAATTTTAGCATCTTGCATAGATTTTAGTTCAAATGCCCACTTCTGTATTTGTACGAATTTTAGTCGGAGGATGCAATATATAGTAAAAACATAAAAATAAGATAAAAATAAACATACACAATATACACACAATATTTATATAATCATCATTAAATAAATATAATCATTAAAAGGTATGATAAAAGAGTTTTGATAAAAGAGAGCGGCAGAAATGAATAAAACGCTGCTAGATATGATAGTGAATTTAGTGAATTTTTTCGACTTGTTCGTTTAGGTTTTCAGAATTTGTATCCAATACATTTCAGTTTTTCTGAGACGATCAAGGGCATCCGGCAAGTGAGCACGTACTGAGTCAATAAATGTAATATGAAAAAAATCAGGATCATTGTCGTGATGGGTGGAAAAATGACGTGAGACGCTGTGAAGGGGAAATTTGTTAATGATGTTTCTTTTGTGCTGGCCAATCCTGCTGCGTGCCATTTGGGTGGTCCGCCCCACGTACTGGAGCCGGCAGGGGCATGAAATGAGGTAAATGACATACTTGGATTCACATGAGAGGTGTCTATTGATCGGATATTGGATATGGGTAATGTAAGAAGTAAAGGAGGTGTCTGGCTGGATGAATTTGCAGGCTGTACAACGAGGTTTGTTGCATGGATAACAACCTGGAGCCTGTTGGGGTGGGGTATTATGAGTGGGGTGTGGCGCAGAGAGTCGACTGGGGGCCAGAATGTTTTTGAGATTTGGCGCTCTTCTATAGGTGATAGCTGGTTTGTGGGGTAGTAAAGGTCGGAGGAATGGATCTTGCATAAGGATGTCCCACCTGTTCTTAATGATGTTTCGTATTTGCACGTGTTGGGCATTGTAACGTGTAATAAATCTAGTTGGACCTTCTGTGTTGGAGGGGGTGGACAGATTGGTGGCGGACTTCGGTATTTTGGCTTTGTATTTGGCATCCTTGATTAATTTTTTGGGGTATTTGCGAGCTGTGAACTTTTGGGTGAGTATATTGGACTGAATTTCATATTGTTGTGGATCTGTACAGTTTCTGTAAATTCTTCTGTATTGGCTATAAGGTGTATTGGTGATCCAGGGATGGTGATGGAAGCTGTCAAAGTGAATGTAATTGTTCGCATCAACCGGCTTGAAGTAAGTTTTGGTTTTGATGTGGTTCATGTCAATATAGAGTGTCAGGTCTAGGAATTCTATGGATGATGTGTGGTGGTGGTGTGTGAACTGGAGACCGGCTGTGTTGGAGTTAAGGTAACTGACAAAGTGAGGGATGAGTGTGGTGTCCCCCCTCCAAATAAAGATGAGGTCATCAATGTATCGTTTATAAAAAATAATGTTATGTGAATATGGATTGTTGGTGGTCAAATTGAGATGTTCTAGATAGCCCATGGTGAGATTGGCATAGGATGGGGCAAAGAAGCTCCCCATCGCTGTGCCGCTGGTCTGATGGTATATTTTATCATTGAAAGTGAAACTCCAACTCAGCCGGTCTCCAGTTCACACACCACCACCACACATCATCCATAGAATTCCTAGACCTGACACTCTATATTGACATGAACCACATCAAAACCAAAACTTACTTCAAGCCGGTTGATGCGAACAATTACATTCACTTTGACAGCTTTCATCACCATCCCTGAATCACCAATACACCTTATAGCCAATACAGAAGAATTTACATAAACTGTACAGATCCACAACAATATGAAATTCAGTCCAATATACTCACCCAAAAGTTCACAGCTCGCAAATACCCCAAAAAATTAATCAAGGATGCCCAATACAAAGCCAAAATACCGAAGTCCGCCACCAATCTGTCCACCCCCTCCAACACAGAAGGTCCAACTAGATTTATTACACGTTACAATGCCCAACACGTGCAAATATGAAACATCATTAAGAACAGGTGGGACATCCTTATGCAAGATCCATTCCTCCGACCTTTACTACCCCACAAACCAGCTATCACCTATAGAAGAGCGCCAAATCTCAAAAACATTCTGGCCCCCAGTCGACTCTCTGCGCCACACCCCACTCATAATACCCCACCCCAACAGGCTCCAGGTTGTTATCCATGCAACAAACCTCGTTGTACAGCCTGCAAATTCATCCAGCCAGACACCTCCTTTACTTCTTACATTACCCATATCCAATATCCGATCAATAGACACCTCTCATGTGAATCCAAGTATGTCATTTACCTCATTTCATGCCCCTGCCGGCTCCAGTACGTGGGGCGGACCACCCAAATGGCACGCAGCAGGATTGGCCAGCACAAAAGAAACATCATTAACAAATTTCCCCTTCACAGCGTCTCACGTCACTTTTCCACCCATCACGACAATGATCCTGATTTTTTTCATATTACATTTATTGACTCAGTACGTGCTCACTTGCCGGATGCCCTTGATCGTCTCAGAAAAACTGAAATGTATTGGATACAAATTCTGAAAACCCTCGTCCCTGAGGGACTAAACGAACAACTCGAAAAAATTCACTAAATTCATCATTTCTAGCAGCGTTTTATTCATTTCTGCCGCTCTCTTTTATCAAAACTCTTTTATCATACCTTTTAATGATTATATTTATTTAATGATGATTATATAAATATTGTGTGTATATTGTGTATGTTTATTTTTATCTTATTTTTATGTTTTTACTATATATTGCATCCTCCGACTAAAATTCGTACAAATACAGAAGTGGGCATTTGAACTAAAATCTATGCAAGATGCTAAAATTGTGGTATGGGTGTTGTGTGTTTTTTTTTTTTTTTTTTTCCCTATTTAATTCACTAGGTGCCATACCGTTTAATAACCACATGATGGCAGCAACACACTACTATAGTAGTTTTCAATACAAATGGCCACATTACATTTGGCAGCAGCCGATTGGCTGCCTGTCCCCCTCCACATATCTCTGCCCCGCCCACCCTACACCCTTTGCTTCCTTCCATTGGCAGACACATCCCAGGCATCATATATAAAGCATGAAGTGTCCTCACTTCATCACAGAGGCGCTATTCGTGCTACTGATGAGCTACTGGTAAGACTACTACTATTTCTATTTTACCATTTTATCCTAAAATATATTTCACGATCCCTTGCTTATATTCACTATACCCTGCCGCACTATTACAACTTTTATGCAATTGACTTCTATGCAATGTATTTTTATTAATCTGTGCCGTATACTGCTGCACACTACATTTACTTTTTCTGCGGTCACTCAGTTTGTGCTGCCACACTTCAGCACTTTATTAGCAATATTTTGCAGTACATAGTTAGCACTCTGCACTTTCTTGCCTCCTGCATAAAATTGAATTTTTCTACAGGACTCACTGACTTTTTTGTGGATTTTATACGGCTAGGGTCTGCCAACCTTATCTCAATTGTGCAACCTCATATCCAGTGTTTATATTGTGAAAATGTTGCATACAGTTTACATGATACTACATACTTTTATGCAATGCATTTTTACTTATATCTGCCCTATATTGCTGCACTTTATGATTATTTTTGTGCGGTCACTCAGTTTGTGCTGCTACACTACTGCACCTTATTATTAGCAATATTTTGCACTACATAGTTAGCACCCTGCACTTTCTTGCCTCCTATACAAAATTGAATTTGTCCTTAGGCAACAAGATGCAATGACTTTTTTTGTGGATTTTATGATGCTAGGGTCTGTAGTCCTTGTTCTAATTGTGCAACCTTGCATCCAGTGTTTATATTGTGAAAATGTTGCATACAATTTGCATTATACTACATACCTTTATGCAATGCATTTTTACTTATATTTGCCCTATACTGCTGCACTTTACAATTAATTGTATCTGCGGTCATACATGTTGTGCTGTTACACTACAGCACCTTATTAGCAATATTTTGCATTACATAGTTAGCACTCTGCACTTTCTTGCCTCCTACACTAAATTGAATTATTCCTTAGGCTACAAGATGCACTGACTTTTTTGTGGATTTTATGACACTAGGGTCTGTCAACCTTGTTTCAATTGTGCAGCCTTATATCCAGTGTTTATGTAGTGAAAATGTTGCATACAATTTGCATGATACTACATACTTAGTTAATTTTACGTGGCTCGCTACAGCAACGTCTTTTGTCTTTGTCCACAGTTTGTCCCGTCTTATTGCCTGATGAAGCGGGCTGTGCCTGCGAAACGCATTGCATCTTTTGGGGTACCAATAATAAATGTATTTGTTTAATTCAGACAGTATTTTGAGTCTGCTTTCCGGAGGTAAGTCCACCACTGCCTCCCAGCAAATTTTAAAATTTGTATTACCTTTTATCCTGCTGGCGCCTCTGTTCTCTTACGATATTATTTACATAGTACATCGCTGCGATCTATGGCATCGCTGTACACACAGGAGCGATCCGCTGTCATAGGCTAATGGGGGGAGGGAGCATTAGAAAAATAAATAATAAAATAGGTTTATTTATAAAAAAATAGAATAAATATATATATATATATATATATATATATATAAACATCCTGGGAGTGATCAGAGCCTACCAACAAAAAGCTCTGTTGGTGGGCAGAAAAGGGGAGGGTGATCACTTGTGTGCTAGGTTGTATGGCCCTGCAGCGAGGACTTAAAGCTGCAGTGGCCTAATTATTAAAATAATGGCCTGGTCACTTGGGATTTTTAACAACGCAGTCCTTAAAGCGGTATTGTCACCATAAAAATCAAATTTCAACAGCAACTGGTCTGAGTGTATTAAGTGATAAAGATGCTAATTCTGCATTCAAAACTTTTTTCTGCTGTTATGGTTTGGAGTTATTACATACTATAGGAGCATTGGCCCTAGTGCCAAACAGTGCCAAAAAGTTGAATGCTGGGAGTTCTTTTGAATGCTGGGAGTTCTTTTGAATGCTGGGAGTTCTTTTGAATGCTGGGAGTTCTTTTTTATCTAGAATGTATTCCTCCTCTTCCATTTATTTCCCTGCCTAGCTGATCACTTGTGTTTACAAGCAAGGCTGAGGTGACTCAGTGATTGGATGTGTAAATCAAAAAAAAAAAAGACTCTGGGAGGAGGGCAGCTAATGAATACACAATGAGCAAGAGAAGGGAGGGGGGAAACAAGAGTCAGGGAGGATATGATGTCAGCATTAGCTTGGCAAAATGGCCACTGCCTAGAAAAGGATTTTCTGCTTTTCCTTTGTAAAATTCACAGGAATCATTACGTGGATAGCACAATACACCTGTTATGTGTAACGATTGGTGTAGCAACTCAGACGTCTGATTATGTGTGATCTGCAGTATCACCGATAATACAGACGCTATACCTGATTATGTGGTGATCTGCAGAATCACCAATAATGCAAGTATAGCTAGCAGAATAACAAGTGTATTGTGCTTGGTGCAACAGTAACTGAATAGTTTGACTAGACCTCACCAGAGGAGCTGGTGGGTACTATCAGTGAGCACCTCACCAGTGACAAGGGCTCACTGGTGAGAAGAGTGGTCAGAAAGGCTAGGATCGGCAACAGATAGGCAGGAACAGGTACAACATCGGCAGGCAAGAGAGTAGTGATATTTCAGGCAGAGTTCAGCAACAGAGTCAGATAGGCAGAGGTACAGAATCGATAAGCAAGAGCAAGGTCAGAGATAAGCCAGAGTCATACACAGAATATCAAACATAACAATAATACAATAATCCTAGTCTTGTGTGAAATCCCTGTTTTCCTCCCAGATCAAAGCACACCGGATACTGTCTAAGGTCTGAGTGCTAACACAGAAGTATTCGCAACAGCAGACAGGTTGCGAGTGAACAGCGAAGGCTTTTGAAGCAGAGGAGACCGCGCCCCCTCCGATCAGCCAATCCGGAGCGCCGTGAGTCTCCTCTGACGTCAGCCGACCAGCAGGTCAGCTGACGCGCCTCCTCCCAGCATAAAGGTCCTGTTTACGCGCGCGCCCGCGCGATACAGCCACCCTATGGGCAAATGACAATCCCGTCCTCGGCGTACTAGAGGCCAGAGGAGCAGACAAACTCTCCGAGCAGGAAAGCGAGGCGGCTGCGGAGGCACCCTGCGTGCCCGCAGCCGCAGCTTCAGCGGATGTTACATTATGTAAGTAGAGGTAGTATTTATCTACTTATATATGTGGTTTTTATTTCTAGATTAGCATGGGTATCGCTTGTTCTTTAAGTGGTTAAAATATTTCACTAGCACTATGTATGGCGACAATTTTTTATTTGGAAATAAAGCTACATTTTTTTTCAGTTTTGCATCCATCACTATTTACAAGCCCATATCTTCACAAATAACAGTAATATACCCCTTTGACATAGATATTAAAAAAAAAATCAGTCCCAAAAGTAACTATTTATGTATTTTTTTATTGTAATTTTTGTATTTTGTAATACAAATTATTAATTTGGAATAAAATGAGAGAGTGTGGAAATTAACTTGTTAATTTTAAATTAAGGGTAGGTCTTTTTAATTAAAAAAAAAGGTACGTAGGTGTAATTTTACTATTTGGCCACAAGATGTCCTCGCACATTACTTTCTGTCGTGCTGTTGCATACCATTAGTGCACCAAACAGGAAGTAATGCGATAACGTGTTACTGTGGAAGATACAATGATGCAGGCGTCTCAATGCTGCAGGCGTTCATTGACAGAGGGGCTTAGATTAATGAATGGGAACTGCGTTCCCATTCGTTCAATTCCCCTCTAACAGGCGGCGGCGAGTACCCACACAAGAATGAGCGCAGGAGCTAGCAGAGGCCATCTGCCGCCATTGACGATTCTCTACGTGGCTGGGCAGGAACTGGAGTCCTGTCTGAGATAGATACACCACAGCAGATCATGAAAGTGGTTAAAGGATACCCGAGATGACATGTAACATGATGAGATAGACGGGTATGTACAGTGCCAAGACAACAGAGTAACCAAGCAGCTCAGGGTGACCCAAACCACTCGGAATGTATAAGGGGATAAAAGGGACCGAAAAGCCATCCTACTAAAAAAAGCAAAGCTTGGTGTGATTTGCCTTCTTAATCACTTGAGGACTGCAGTGTTAAACCCCCTAAAGACCAGGCCATTTTCCTGTAAATAGGCCTCTGCAGCTTTAAGGCCTTGCTGCAGGGCACTACAAGTCAGCACACAACTGATTTCCCCTCCCTATTTTCTCCCCACCAACAGAGCTCTCTGTTGGTGGGGTCTGATCGCACCCCTAATGTTTTTTTTTTTGTTTTTTTTTGTAAATATTTATTTTATTACTTTATGTGCCGACTTTGGTGGTAGTGACACCAAAATTGTTACAAGTGTTAAGGAGTATAAGTAAAAGTAAAAAAGTAAAAAAAAGATTTTTCTAAAAAGACCACGTAGTCGTAGATTTTTCAAATGCAAAGAAAAAATGTTTTTTAAACAAAAAAATGACAGTTTAAAAACCATTTTTATTTGCTTGTTTAAAATTGCTTTTCTCAAAAACGACATGGTCTTTTCTTAAAAAAATATTTTTTTGACCTGTACCCTCTATACTCCTTAACACTTGTTGCAATTTTGGTTTTACACAAAAAATTTCGCAAAATTATGAAATATTACTATTACATACAAAATTAATTACAATTTTCCCTGAAATTTCACATTATGATTATGGTGCGTAAGTGCAAATTTCGATACAAAATTTTGCATATGCGAAATTTCAGCCCACTACTGGCAGTAACAGATAGTAGGAGAGTCGTCTCATACACTTACCATTATTCCTGAGCTGTGACAGCTCCTCTGTGCTGCTCCTCACTGGAAGGAAAACAATATCAGGGAATTCTCCTTCATATAACTCAATCCACAGGAGACTTTCCTAATAATTCTATATATGTTACAATGCAGACATTACATTACTTTATTTCAACTGTAACTTTCTTACTTTTGTCACTAATGAGTAGGTAATTCATACTACAACATACTCTCACTACCTAAGATTGTTATTAAGAATATTTATTGCATTGATATCTACGACCCTACATGTTACTGCAAAGTGTAAAACATACATATGCCATCTTAATATATGCGCATTTCCTACTCTGTTGATGCAGATTCATTCCTGCACTGAATAATTGTCTATTTGTTAAATTGTTAAACTGTTTTAAAACTCAATAACAATTTATTGTGAAAGAAATAATACAGACATTAGAGGATATCAGCTCCTGAGCCCACCCCTCGTCCTGCACAGCTTCTCCTGTATTCCTCCCGCTGCAGCATGCAATGTGTATGCATCTTTTCCTTACAATGCTATTCACATACATGCAAATTGGGTGTCTGGGAAATTTGGATGCCAGAGATAGATAGATAGATAGATAGATAGATACTGTAGATAGATAGATAGATAGTTGATCAGGAATCAGGGTCGTTTCTAGCCTTTTTGTCACTCCAGAAGTCTTGAGTCAAACCCCCTCCCCCCCCCCCCCAAAAAAAAAAAAAAAAAAAAAAAAAAACATTAACCACTTAAAGCGGAATATAACCCTGCATTTCAACTTTGCTCTAAAACATTATTTACAGTATATTATATGCAACCAGCATTTTTTTTTTACTAGACCAGCATTGGAAGGGTTACACAGGGCTTTAAAGTTCCTTTAGATTTCTGCAGACGCATCCGAAGCTGAAAAGAGATACATTTTGTTTACAGAAATGTATCTAAGTGTTTAATGTGACTCACTGTCTCTGACTGAGAAGAGCTGGAGGACAGCCAAAGAGTGTGTAACTGTTTATCAATAGATACATAGAATGTAACAATCTGAACTTCTGCATATCTCTCCACGGAACTTGAAACGTCTGTGTTTAACCCTTCCAATGCTGGTCTAGTAAAAAAAAATGTTTTTTGCATATAATATGCTGTAAATAATATTTTAGAGCAAAGTTGAAATGCAGGGTTATATTCCGCTTTAATGACCGCCTAACGCCGATAGGCGTCGGCAGGTCGCAGTGGTGTTTCCATGGAACGAGCGGCCGTTCCATGTCAGTTCCCGGAGGGTAACTCCGTGAACAGCCTGCGAGCCTCCGATTGTGGCTCGCAGGCAAAATGTAAACACGCGGGGAAGAAATCCCCTGTGTTTACATCATACGGTGCGTAAAAGAGATCAGTGATCCCCGGCCTCTGATTGGCTGGGGATCGCTGGCATCTGATAGGCTGAAGCCTATCAGAGGCGGTACAGGACGGATCGCCATCCTGTGCCGCCCATGGAGCGAAGGGGAGGGAGGGAAGGAGAGGGAGGGAGAAATAGCGCTGCGGAGGAGGGCTTTAAGGAGCCCCCCCTCCCCCCCGTTCGGCCACACGGAGCGGCGGCGATCAGACCCCCCCAGCAGGACGTCCCCTTAGTGGGGAAAAAAGGAGGTAAGTCTGATCGCCCTGCCTCAATCCTGATCTGTGCTGTGGGCTGGAGAGCCCACGCAGCACAGATCAGCCAAACATCCCCTGGTCCTTAAGTGGTTAAAGAATATGAACCAAGGTGGATGTTTAAAGGGAATCTGGAGTGAGAAGTATATGGGGGCTGCCATATTTACTTCCTGTTAGGCAATACCAGTTGCCTGGCAGCCCTGCACATCAGAAACAAGCATGCAGCTAATCTTGTCAGATCTGACAATAATGTCAGACACACCTGATCTACTGCATGCTTGTTCAGGGGCTATGGCTAAAAGCAGGGGTCGAGTCCTGCGTGAACGCGAGTGGACGACGTCCACCTGCTTTTTTCAGAGGGTGGACGCCATCCACCCTAGCATGTGTGGAGGGGAGCAGTGCAGAAAAGAGGGATCGGTGGGCACAGCGGGGAAGGGCGGACATCTCCCCCCCCCCTCAACCCCCCCCCCCTCACCTCACTCCCCCCCTCCTCCCCCTCTTCCTTGTTCCAAGAGCCAGGAAAGTAGTGATGTCCAGTTCATTTGAGCCTGTTCTTTCCTGTGAGTTGAGTGATCCAACTCATCACACTGAACCAAATCAGTTCAGTGGATGAGACAGGAACTGCAGCTGAACACTGTGTTCAGCTGTAGTTCCTGTCTCATCCACTGAACTGATTTGGTTCAGTGTGATGAGCCGGATCAACGCAACTCACAATGGGACAGATTCAATGAGGTCAGAAAACACCAGAGGACATAAGAAATCATAAATCATAGTCTGTGCTGTTGTTTTACATGCAGTTCTCACAGCAAGACGTTTTCTTACATAAAGGCAAAATAAAAGAGCTGACCCTCCTTATAAAGTCCTCACTGATAATAAATTCAGCCTGCGGTGAGGAGCAGTGCCCGGCTATAATTACTGCACAGGATACCCTACAGGGATGTGAAGCCAAACCCTACAGGTGGTAATATAAGTACAAACACTGGCAGTAACAGATAGTAGGAGAGTCGTCTCATACACTTACCATTATTCCTGAGCTGTGACAGCTCCTCTGTGCTGCTCCTCACTGGAAGGAAAACAATGTCAGGGAATTCTCCTTCATATAACTCAATCCACATGAGACTTTCCTAATAATTCTATATATGCTACAATACAGACATTAGAGGGTATCAGCTCCTGAGCCCTTCCCTGTCCTGCACAGCTTCTCCTGTATTCCTCCCGCTGCAATGTGTATGCAGCTTTTCCTTGGCATGATATTCGCTTACATGCAATATGGGTGCCTCTGTCCCCCCTGTGCCTCTGTCCCCCCTGTGCCTCTGTCCCCCCTGTGCCTCTTTCCCCCCTGTGCCTCTGTCCCCCTGTGCCTGTCCCCCTGTGCCTCTGTCCCCCCTGTGCCTCTGTCCCCCCTGTGCCTCTTTCCCCCCTGTGCCTCTGTCCCCCTGTGCCTCTGTCCCCCTGTGCCTCTGTCCCCCCTGTGCCTCTGTCCCCTCTGTGCCTCTGTCCCCCCTGTGCCTCTGTCCCCCCTGTGCCTCTGTATCCCCTGTGCCTCTGTCCCCCCTGTGCCTCTGGTCCCCCTGTGCCTCTGCCCCCCCTGTGCCTCTGTCCCCCCTGTGCCTCTGTCCCCCCTGTGCCTCTGTCCCCCCTGTGCCTCTGTCCCCCATGGGGCAAGGTTAGTCTGGGGGTGGGACTTGATACAGGGGCATGGCACCCCCCTCAGGTCCGATGGCACTCCAGGAAATGGCCAGGAATGCCTTTGCCTAAAAAGGCCCTGAGTAGAATATTGGTCCTGAGTAGAATATGGGTATAATTACTGACATTCTACTATCATGCAGAGCTAATTCCTATAGTAAAATATCTGTAAGTATTACCTTTATTTTACTACCACTAAACGTAACCCTTATCACACACAGAGCCCTCCCTCTACCAATGCCGAAGGGTCTAAATCTGCCGCATGCAATCCATATTTCTTTACGCATCGCACCGCAATGGCAAATCTGCATTCAATGGGAATCACTCCACTGTCCTGCACTGGTTACAGTTTTAGTGTGAATATTCTCATTGCAAATCCACACACTTGTCCTCTGCAATGTGCTGCAGAATATAACTGTCTCCAGGAATAATGCAGCTGGAGGGGGAGGAGCACCTGCTGAATATTCATGTTTGTTTATCCCATGGCAACGCAGATCTTCAGGGGCTGAAAAGGTTATTTGTAGGAGAATTTCAAGGCAAATTCAAAAGAAGGTATATAAAGTAAGTGACAGCATGTGATAAATACTCCAGTTTCATATATCACAGATACTTTGTATATTTAGAGGTAATTAACTTACTTTCTGCATCCTGTTTGAGTTTGGCTAGTTCTGAGGTGAGTGCAGTGACTGCAAGGCAAAACAACACAAAATGACATTGAAAGGAAAAAAACAAACAAAACAAACTAAAAACAAAAACAAAAACATGTATCTTAAAATAAACTGTAGGAAAAGTCAACCGACTAGTGTAGCTAAAGTAGCCAATGAAAGCAACCCATCCTCAGACAGAGGATGGGTTTATGCCCTGCTTAGTTCCCTGCAGCCAGATGCAGCACCCTCTTCCCTGCGAGGAAAGCTCAGGCCAGTGTACACAATAGGACAGGTTCACTGAGGTCAGACAACACCAGAGGACATAAGAAATCATAGTCTGTGCTGTTGTTTTACATACAGAACTCACAGCAAGACGTTTCCTTACATAAATGCAAAATAAAAGAGCTGACTCACCTTACAAAGTCCTCACTGATTATGAATGCAGGTGGTAATAAGTACAAATATTGGAAGTAACAGATAGTAGGAGAGTCGTCTCACACACTTACCATTATTCCTGAGCTGTGACAGCTCCTCTGTGCTGCTCCTCACTGGAAGGAAAACAACATCAGGGAATTCTCCTTCATATAACTCAATCCACAGGAGACTTTCCTAATATTTCTATATATGCTACAATACAAACATTAGAGGGTATCAGCTCCTGATCCCTCCTTCCTTCCTGCACAGCTTCTCCTGTATTCCTCTTGTCGCAATGTGTACAGTATGCATCTTTTCCTTAGCATGCTATTCACATACATGCAAAATGGGCGTCTGGGAGGTTCAGGTGCCAGAGATAGATAGATAGATAGATAGATAGATAGATAGATAGATAGATAGATAGATAGATAGATAGATAGATAGATAGATAGATAGTAGTATCAGGGTCATTTCTAGCCTTTTGTCTCTCCAGGCAAGAAGTCCATGTGAACACATTGAAGAATATGAACCATGTGGCGTGTAAGGAGATGTTTAAAGGCAACCTGAACTGAGAAGTATATGGAGGCTGCCATATTGATTTCATTTTAAATGATACCAGTTGCCTGGCAGCCCTGCTGGTCTGTTTGGCTGCAGTAGTGTCTGAATCCCACCAGAAACAAGCATGCAGCAACTCCTGTCAGAACTAACAATAATGTCAGAAACACCTGATCTGCTGCATGCTTGTTCAGGGGCTATGGCGAAAAGTATAGGAGGCAGAGGATCAGCAGGATAGCCAGACAACTGGAATTGCTTAAAAGGCAATAAGTATGATACGAAATGTGGAAATTACAGTTCTGCAGAATCCGAATGTTACAATATTGATACTTCTTTATGTATAAAAGTTATAAAGTTACCTTCTGCATCCTGTTTGAGTTTGGCCAGTTCTGAGGTGAGTGCAGTGACTGCAAGGCAAACAAAATGACATTGAAGGATAAAACACAGTGGGCGTCAGGGAAATGTCGCTGCCAGAGAGCCACAAGTACAATATTGCTAAGATTACTGATATTCTACTACTGTGAAGGCTAATTTCTATAGTAAAATATCTGTGACTTTTACTCATATTTTACTACTAGCAGATCCAAGCCCGTTTAAAATTGGCTCTAGGGTCTTTTTCTCTTAGCCGCATGTTACTGCGCGTGTGCGTGCTCCCGTCCCGTGCGCACCTGCCGCACACCCGGCCACCCGCTCACACGCCCGCCCAGCTCCCTGGCCCCATCCTCCTGTCTGTGTGAGGCTGGGTCCATGCTGTGCACAAGCGCAGTAGCAAAAAGCACGGACCCAGCTACACAGGGACAGTGTGACGCAGGGACACAGGGGGTTTATTATAGAGGATAATTCTCAGACAGAGTCCCCCTCTACCAATCCTAACTCTAACTGACTTCCCCCCTATATTTAACCCTAACCAGCCATCTAACAATGCCTAACCCTAACTGCCCACCCCTGCCGATGCCTAACCCTAACCAGCCATCTAACAATGCTTAACCCTAACCGCCCCCCCCCCCCCCCCCCAAAGCCTATCGGTAACAAGTCATCTAACAATGCCTAATCATAACCGGCCCCCCGCCAATGCCTGATCATAACCGCCCATCTAACGATGCCTAACCCTAAGCAGCCCCCCCCCGCCAATGCCTAACCCTAACCAGCCATCTAACAATGCCGAACCCTAACTGCCCCCCCCCCCCGCCAAAGCCTATCCGTAACCAGTCACCTAACAATGCCTAATCATAACTGGCCCCCCACCAATGCCTCATCCTAACCATACATCTAACGATGCCTAACTCTAACCAGCCCACCCCCCGCCAATGCCTAACCCTAACCAGCCATCTAACAATGCCTAAGCACAACCGCCCCCCCCCCCCCCGCCAAAGCCTATGCGTAACCAGCCATCTAACAATGCCTAAACCTAACCCCCCATCCAATGCCTGACCATAACCAGCCATCTAACAATGCCTAACCCTATCTGCCCCCCCGCCAATGCCCAAACCTAACCAGCCATCTAACAATGCCTATCCCTAACTGGTCCCCCTGCCAATGCCTGACCCTATCCAGCCATCTAACATTGCCTAACCCTAACCGCCCCCCCGCCAATACCTAACCCTAACCAGCCATCTAACAATGCCTATCCCTAACCAGTCCCCCTGCCAATGCCTGACCCTAACCAGCATTCTAACGATGCCTAACCCTAACCGCCTCTACCCCCCCCCGCCGCTGCCTAACCATAATCACCCCATACTGATGCTTAACCCTACCCAACCCCCCATGCCAATGCCTGTCCCTAACCAATTCCTTACCGATGTCTAACTCAAACCAACCCCCTTTACCTCTAATGTTTAACCCCACAGACCCTTAACCTTCACTGTCCATCCACCCCCCACCCCTAACGCGCAAACCCGTTGGGCACTGCCTTTGCCACAAAAAAGTAAAAATTGTCTCGAGTGCAAGGCGTCCATACAAAATAAAGCTATGAGGGCCCAGTATCTGATATTTCATGGGGTGCCTCAGGGGCCCAAATTTTCCCTCATAGCCATAATTTGTATTGATCCCTTTGGTAGGGCCCAAAACTTCTCCAATGACCTCAGTGCCCACATTTATCATCTCCTGCTATTCACGACACAGCAGTTTCTATTGGTTTATGCTTCTCCTGGTTGTCCTGTAATGCACACAGTCTCCACTAGGGTTTATATCTCTGTTTTCCAGTGAATCCTGTGAGTCCAGGACAACCCACACATTTTTCTCTTTTCATCTTGTGTTGTTGTTCAGAGTAGAGTGATAACAGATATGTAATCCCACAGAACAGCAGAGTGTCAGGAGATCAGTGTTACTCGGCTTTACCACTTGTCAGGAAGACTAAACAAACTCTGAAGGACATCATTATAGGACTAGGACCACCAGAAGAAGACTCTGCCCCTTCCATCACCAGGGCAGCGTACAGCACCAGGCATGCTCAGGGAGTGCTGGGATTGGTGGGATGGCGTGGCGGAGGATAGCTTTATAAAATTGTAATTGGAAGGTTAGGGCCAAGCCTTGTAGGACTTGGTCAGGTTTAGTAATCTTTTGGTATTATTTTACACACACATACAGTATATGCCCCTGAAATGTTCACTTCAGGATCAGGGGTGTATATATACGTAGTTCGGCGTTTTGCAGTTTTTGCCACTGCGCGCATGTGCAACCATTGCCATCCCACCGAGCAGTGATCACTGAAGGGTAACATGTGTTCCCAAAGCCTCAAATTGCCTGTTAATGAATAATCACCAGCATCAGCAAGATGGGCTGTGATCATTCATAAAATGAAAGTAAAAACACACACATTCTCACTTCCTGTATACTGTAAACAGTACACAGCAGAAAGTGTGGGGGCATCTATTAGCCAAAAAGTACAAATACATGAAAAAATAAATCCCCTATGAGTATTAACCTGTTCTAAAGCACCCCTGTTACTAAAATAAAGCACTTGTTAAAAAATAAAATAAAAATAAAAAATGAAGTGGCAGGATTTTAGAGCAATGCATAAATAGTTACCTTAGAGACTCAGCTTTTTAATATGTATGTTATGAGGGTATATTACTGTTATTTTAATAACCAGGACAAATAAGCATATAAAATGTGTGGGTTTAATCTACAGTAGCACCTTTTTATTTTCAAATCGTATTAGCTGAAACTTAGAAATAATTACTTTTTTTTTCATTTGTTTTTCTTATTCCCTTTAAAATGCATAGGAAATAACATAATTCTTAGACAAAAAAGTACCACTCAAAGAAAGCCTAGTTTGCAGCACAAAAAACATTATAAGCAGAACATTTTAGTGTGCTAAGTGGCGATTAAGTTTGGGGAATGAATGAGAGGAACGTGTAATATGAAAATTGCTCTGGGGAAATAACCTGTGGTTAAGGGGGGGGGGCATCCCCCTACTCTGTGGACAATATGGACGATCGCATCCTAAGGTAGGTCCCTCATGCTTCCACAGAGACACATGGAGGGACCTGTGTAGGTGATGGGATGACTAAAACCTGCTAAAAATAGCAGGGGGGGAGGGGGGGGATGCAAGAGGTGCTCAAGGGCAATTAAAATGTTTGAAAGTCTAAAGAAGAAGATTAGTGTTGCTGTTTGAATCCAGATTTCCTTCTTCAAAAACTCAGTTTACCCTGCAATTCAGAACTTCAGGTAGTGGAGTGTGAGATTTGGGCGCAGCCGGCTCCACCATAGGCCGTAACAGGGATTACAGCTACAGCGACGCACAGTGAGTAACTTTGGTGATGTCAGAAGACGGCTATTTCATAGGTACGCCTGGAGAGGGACAAGGGAGGCCTTATGGTTGTGGCCCGCGCCACACTTCACAAGACTCCATTGCTTCCTTCTTCTGGGTTGGAAGGTGGAAACATTGAAGTCATGTGATGTGTGGCATGGAAAGCATCCATGTGACCTCCTCCTGCACCTCTCCATTACCTGAAGTCCTGAAGTGTGTTGTGCAGCATAATCCCAACAGGAACACTACACAAAATATTATGATTTGTTCATCTCCTGAAGGGTGACATAGATGTAAAATGGATGTAAAATAAAAAGCAAGCTTTTATTCACAATACATTTGGTGGGTTGCAGCCCACTGGGTAATATAACGCCTATGTCAAACACTGAAATTGCGTCCCCCACCCCTCTTCAGTCAGAGTCCCCTTCCCCTCTAAAAACAGCATATTTTCTCGCTCCATACACGTGTTATGGTGGCCTGTATTTTTTGGGGGGGCAGGTTTTGAGTTTTTTTGGGGGGGAAATGGCTCTTCTTCTTATTCCCTCTCTGTCCTCTTTGCTAACACTAAGACGGTCTGAATCACAGGGAGGCATGAAGGCAGGCATGGCGGCACAGCACAGTGGGCAGGCATGGCGGTGCAGCACAAGGGTAGGAATGGCGTCCATGGCACAAGTCATGCCGGCACCCCTCTAGATACGCCTCTGGTTGCAGCCATCTTCTTTGAGTTGGCCTGGCCTGCGGGATTATGGGCTGATAAGAGGACATTAGAAGGATTGTTTAGAGACACTCACCACTGCTCTGCAATTGTTTCATTTCATCAGCAGTGACCTTATCTGGAGAGAGAGAGAGAGAAAACAACATAAGTGATAATTGCATTATGTAAAGGCTCATACACACGTCCAACATGCACACAACCACATGACCACATGACAAACCACACAGCCTGACAAACCACATGACGCCTAGACAGCTAAGCAACCAACTCAATTCACATACTGTGCACGCAAGAGGACTGACGGACTACACATTCAAAACAAGTACAAGTCCTTCAAACAACTTGTACATGCACCAATTGCGCACTAACTGCATGATATCAGACCAATATAGATCCGACAGTTGGATCTGGCAAACCGCCTGTTATCAGTTGCTCATCAAGTTGTTTTGCATGCGTACTCATGCCTGATTATCGTCCAACAGACTAGTCAGATGATAATCAGGCTGCAGGTTGGTCCATGTGTACTATCCATGTCCCTCCTCTCAGCTTTCTTGTGAACAAACCGTATCCCCACACACAGCCAGATATCTGCCACCACACATCTTACTAGGTACATAATCTAAATAACAGTTCTGAAAGGTAACCTCACACTTACCACCTTATCATGCTGGGTTGTGTACATTACTAGGAAGGGTTGCCATGTATTGGTTGTACTCAGTGGCATAGCAATAGGGAACGCAGAAATTGCGAACACACCCGGGCCTTTGGGCTAGAGGGGCCCTCTCTCAACCACAGTATCCTGTACTGGTAATAATCCCTTCTATAGAGGATTTGAATAGTGGCAATCATCAACAGACTGTGCCCATCCCCCTCTTGCACCTCTGACTAGAGATAGCCCTAACTGTTCCCCGACAAGCAGTATTCTGCGAACAGCCAACATTTAGCGTGTTTGATTTGCCCCCTATACATCATCATTTAGCTAAACTTTGTCCCCTTACCTCACAATCAGCAGACACATGGCAGCCAATCAGCTAGCACCCCCTCCTGGACCCCCACCACCCTATCAAAAAGCAGTAGCGGTAGCCATATTGGATTCATTCTCTGCTGGCTGTTAGTTAGAGCAGGGTCAGACTTGCTGCAGATAGGTAGGGAAAGCATTAGCTAGGTCTGTGTTCTTGTTCCTCACTTGCTGTGAAAGCACCTCAAACAGCGCTTTTGAGGGCTAGCTCATCGGTCTCCTGTGTTTTTTTTTGTGTGTGACAGTCCACAGCCCACTGACACCCAGAGCTGTGTGCACAATACTACTGTTGCCTCATTAAGTTGCAGGCACAGAACCACTCCAGTGCATTATTATGTCACTGTATTCTGATAGTACTATTGTATCTCTCTGTGTGAGACACTCCACAGCCCAATGACACCCAGAGCTGTGCACACTACTGCTGTTACCTCATTACACTGCAGGCACAGAACCCCTCCAGTGCATTATTATGTCACTGTATTCTGATAGTACTATTGCATTTCTCTGTGTGAGACTCCACAGCCCACTGACACCCAGAGCTGCACACTACTGCTGTTACCTCATTACACTGCAGGCACAGAGCCCCTCCAGTGTATTATTATGTCACTGTACTCTGATAGTACTATTGTATCTCTCTGTGTGACACCCCACAGCCCACTGATACCCAGAGCTGTGTGCACACTACTGCTGTTACCTCATTACACTGCAGGCACAGAACCACTCCAGTGTATTATTATATCACTGTATTCTGATAGTACTATTGTATCTCTCTGTGTGACACTCCACAGCCCACTGATACCCAGAGCTGTGTGCACACTACTGCTGTTACCTCATTACACTGCAGGCACAGAACCACTCCTGTGTATTATTATGTCACTGTATTCTGATAGTACTATTGCATGCATCTCTCTGTGTGACACTCCACAGCCCACTGATACCCAGAGCTGTGTGCACACTACTGCTGTTACCTCATTACACTGCAGGCACAGAACCACTCCAGTGCATTATTATGTCTCTGTATTCTGATAGTACTATTGTATCTCTCTGTGAGACACCCCACAGCCCACTGACACCCAGAGCTGTGTGCACACTACTGCTGTTACCTCATTACACTGCAGGCACAGAACCACTCCAGTGTATTATTATGTCACTGTATTCTGATAGTACTATTGTATCTCTCTGTGTGACACTCCACAGCCCACTGACACCCAGAGCTGTGTGCACACTACTGCTGTTACCTCATTACACTGCAGGCACAGAACCACTCCAGTGCATTATGATGTCACTGTATTCTGATAGTACTATTGTATCTCTCTGTGTGTGACACTCCACAGCCCACTGACACCCAGAGCTGTGTGCACACTACTGCTGTTACCTCATTACACTGCAGGCACAGAACCCCTCCAGTGTATTATTATGTCACTGTATTCTGATAGTACTATTGTATCTCTCTGTGTGACACTCCACAGCCCACTGACACCCAGAGCTGTGTGCACACTACTGCTGTTACCTCATTACACTGCAGGCACAGAACCACTCCAGTGCATTATTATGTCACTGTATTCTGATAGTACTATTGTATCTCTCTGTGTGTGACACCCCACAGCCCACTGACACCCAGAGCTGTGTGCACACTACTGCTGTTACCTCATTACACTGCAGGCACAGAATCACTCCAGTGCATTATTATGTCACTGTATTCTGATAGTGCTATTGTATCTCTCTGTGTGTGACACCCCACAGCCCACTGACACCCAGAGCTGTGTGCACACTACTGCTGTTACCTCATTACACTGCAGGCACAGAACCACTCCAGTGTATTATTATATCACTGTATTCTGATAGTACTATTGTATCTCTCTGTGTGACACTCCACAGCCCACTGACACCCAGAGCTGTGTGCACACTACTGCTGTTACCTCATTACACTGCAGGCACAGAACCACTCCAGTGTATTATTATATCACTGTATTCTGATAGTACTATTGTATCTCTCTGTGTGACACTCCACAGCCCACTGATACCCAGAGCTGTGTGCACACTACTGCTGTTACCTCATTACACTGCAGGCACAGAACCCCTCCAGTGTATTATTATGTCACTGTATTCTGATAGTACTATTGTATCTCTCTGTGTGACACCCCACAGCCCACTGACACCCAGAGCTGTGTGCACACTACTGCTGTTACCTCATTACACTGCAGGCACAGAATCACTCCAGTGTATTATTATGTCACTGTATTCTGATAGTACTATTGTATCTCTCTGTGTGACACCCCACAGCCCACTGACACCCAGAGCTGTGTGCACACTACTGCTGTTACCTCATTACACTGCAGGCACAGAACCACTCCAGTGTATTATTATGTCACTGTATTCTGATAGTACTATTGTATCTCTCTGTGTGAGACACCCCACAGCCCACTGACACCCAGAGCTGTGTGCACACTACTGCTGTTACCTCATTACACTGCAGGCACAGAACCACTCCAGTGTATTATTATGTCACTGTATTCTGATAGTACTATTGTATCTCTCTGTGTGACACTCCACAGCCCACTGACACCCAGAGCTGTGTGCACACTACTGCTGTTACCTCATTACACTGCAGGCACAGAACCACTCCTGTGCATTATTATGTCACTGTATTCTGATAGTACTATTGTATCTCTCTGTGTGAGACACCCCACAGCCCACTGACACCCAGAGCTGTGTGCACACTACTGCTGTTACCTCATTACACTGCAGGCACAGAACCACTCCAGTGTATTATTATGTCACTGTATTCTGATGGTACTATTGCATCTCTATGTGTGACACCCCACAGCCCACTGACACCCAGAGCTGTGTGCACACTACTGCTGTTACCTCATTACACTGCAGGCACAGAACCACTCCAGTGTATTATTATGTCACTGTACTCTGATAGTACTATTGCATCTCTCTGTGTGACACTCCACAGCCCACTGACACCCAGAGCTGTGTGCACACTACTGCTGTTACCTCATTACACTGCAGGCACAGAACCACTCCAGTGTATTATTATGTCACTGTACTCTGATAGTACTATTGTATCTCTCTGTGTGACACCCCACAGCCCACTGACACCCAGAGCTGTGTGCACACTACTGCTGTTACCTCATTACACTGCAGGCACAGAGCCCCTCCAGTGCATTATTATGTCACTGTATTCTGATAGTACTATTGCATCTCTCTGTGTGACACCCCACAGCCCACTGACACCCAGAGCTGTGTGCACACTACTGCTGTTACCTCATTACACTGCAGGCACAGAACCCCTCCAGTGTATTATTATGTCACTGTATTCTGATAGTGCTATTGCATCTCTATGTGTGACACCCCACAGCCCACTGACACCCAGAGCTGTGTGCACACTACTGCTGTTACCTCATTACACTGCAGGCACAGAACCACTCCAGTGTATTATTATGTCACTGTATTCTGATAGTACTATTGTATCTCTGTGTGACACCCCACAGCCCACTGACACCCAGAGCTGTGTGCACACTACTGCTGTTACCTCATTACACTGCAGGCACAGCACCCCTCCAGTGTATTATTATGTCACTGTATTCTGATAGTGCTATTGCATCTCTATGTGTGATACTCCACAGCCCACTGACACCCAGAGCTGTGTGCACACTACTGCTGTTACCTCATTACACTGCAGGCACAGCACCCCTCCAGTGTATTATTATGTCACTGTATTCTGATAGTACTATTGTATCTCTGTGTGACACCCCACAGCCCACTGACACCCAGAGCTGTGTGCACACTACTGCTGTTACCTCATTACACTGCAGGCACAGAACCACTCCAGTGTATTATTATGTCACTGTACTCTGATAGTACTATTGTATCTCTCTGTGTGACACCCCACAGCCCACTGACACCCAGAGCTGTGTGCACACTACTGCTGTTACCTCATTACACTGCAGGCACAGAACCACTCCAGTGTATTATTATGTCACTGTACTCTGATAGTACTATTGTATCTCTCTGTGTGACACCCCACAGCCCACTGACACCCAGAGCTGTGTGCACACTACTGCTGTTACCTCATTACACTGCAGGCACAGAACCACTCCAGTGTATTATTATGTCACTGTACTCTGATAGTACTATTGTATCTCTCTGTGTGTGAGACACTCCACAGCCCACTGACACCCAGAGCTGTGTGCACACTACTGCTGTTACCTCATTACACTGCAGGCACAGAACCACTCCAGTGCATTATTATGTCACTGTATTCTGATAGTACTATTGTATCTCTCTGTGTGTGACACCCCACAGCCCACTGACACCCTGAGCTGTGTGCACACTACTGCTGTTACCTCATTACACTGCAGGCACAGAACCACTCCAGTGCATTATTATGTCACTGTATTCTGATAGTACTATTGTATCTCTATGTGTGAGACACTCCACAGCCCACTGACACCCAGAGCTGTGTGCACACTACTGCTGTTACCTCATTACACTGCAGGCACAGAACCACTCCAGTGTATTATTATGTCACTGTACTCTGATAGTACTATTGTATCTCTCTGTGTGTGAGACACTCCACAGCCCACTGACACCCAGAGCTGTGTGCACACTACTGCTGTTACCTCATTACACTGCAGGCACAGAACCACTCCAGTGCATTATTATGTCACTGTATTCTGATAGTACTATTGTATCTCTCTGTGTGTGACACCCCACAGCCCACTGACACCCTGAGCTGTGTGCACACTACTGCTGTTACCTCATTACACTGCAGGCACAGAACCACTCCAGTGCATTATTATGTCACTGTACTCTGATAGTACTATTGTATCTCTCTGTGTGTGAGACACTCCACAGCCCACTGACACCCAGAGCTGTGCACACTACTGCTGTTACCTCATTACACTGCAGGCACAGAACCACTCCAGTGTATTATTATGTCACTGTATTCTGATAGTACTATTGTATCTCTCTGTGTGACACCCCACAGCCCACTGACACCCAGAGCTGTGTGCTCACTACTGCTGTTACCTCATTACACTACAGGCACAGAACCACTCCAGTGTATTATTATGTCACTGTATTCTGATAGTGCTATTGCATCTCTCTGTGTGAGACACCCCACAGCCCACTGACACCCAGAGCTGTGTGCACACTACTGCTGTTACCTCATTACACTGCAGGCACAGAACCACTCCAGTGTATTATTATGTCACTGTATTCTGATAGTACTATTGTATCTCTCTGTGTGACACCCCACAGCCCACTGACACCCAGAGCTGTGTGCTCACTACTGCTGTTACCTCATTACACTGCAGGCACAGAACCACTCCAGTGCGTTATTATGTCACTGTATTCTGATAGTGCTATTGCATCTCTATGTGTGTGACACTCCACAGCCCACTGACACCCAGAGCTGTGCACACTACTGCTGTTACCTCATTACACTGCAGGCACAGAACCACTCCAGTGCATTATTATGTCACTGTATTCTGATAGTACTATTGTATCTCTCTGTGTGTGACACCCCACAGCCCACTGACACCCAGAGCTGTGTGCACACTACTGCTGTTACCTCATTACACTGCAGGCACAGAACCACTCCAGTGTATTATTATGTCACTGTATTCTGATAGTACTATTGTATCTCTCTGTGTGACACTCCACAGCCCACTGACACCCAGAGCTGTGTGCACACTACTGCTGTTACCTCATTACACTGCAGGCACAGAACCACTCCTGTGCATTATTATGTCACTGTATTCTGATAGTACTATTGTATCTCTCTGTGTGAGACACCCCACAGCCCACTGACACCCAGAGCTGTGTGCACACTACTGCTGTTACCTCATTACACTGCAGGCACAGAACCACTCCAGTGTATTATTATGTCACTGTATTCTGATAGTACTATTGTATCTCTCTGTGTGACACCCCACAGCCCACTGACACCCAGAGCTGTGTGCACACTACTGCTGTTACCTCATTACACTGCAGGCACAGAACCACTCCAGTGTATTATTATATCACTGTATTCTGATAGTACTATTGTATCTCTCTGTGTGACACCCCACAGCCCACTGACACCCAGAGCTGTGTGCTCACTACTGCTGTTACCTCATTACACTGCAGGCACAGAACCACTCCAGTGCGTTATTATGTCACTGTATTCTGATAGTGCTATTGCATCTCTATGTGTGTGACACTCCACAGCCCACTGACACCCAGAGCTGTGTGCACACTACTGCTGTTACCTCATTACACTGCAGGCACAGAACCACTCCAGTGTATTATTATGTCACTGTATTCTGATAGTGCTATTGCATCTCTATGTGTGACACCCCACAGCCCACTGACACCCAGAGCTGTGTGCACACTACTGCTGTTACCTCATTACACTGCAGGCACAGAACCACTCCAGTGTATTATTATGTCACTGTACTCTGATAGTACTATTGCATCTCTCTGTGTGACACTCCACAGCCCACTGACACCCAGAGCTGTGTGCACACTACTGCTGTTACCTCATTACACTGCAGGCACAGAACCACTCCAGTGTATTATTATGTCACTGTATTCTGATAGTACTATTGTATCTCTCTGTGTGACACCCCACAGCCCACTGACACCCAGAGCTGTGTGCACACTACTGCTGTTACCTCATTACACTGCAGGCACAGAACCACTCCAGTGTATTATTATATCACTGTATTCTGATAGTACTATTGTATCTCTCTGTGTGACACTCCACAGCCCACTGACACCCAGAGCTGTGTGCACACTACTGCTGTTACCTCATTACACTGCAGGCACAGAACCACTCCAGTGTATTATTATATCACTGTATTCTGATAGTACTATTGCATCTCTCTGTGTGACACTCCACAGCCCACTGACCCCCAGAGCTGTGTGCACACTACTGCTGTTACCTCATTACACTGCAGGCACAGAACCACTCCAGTGTATTATTATGTCACTGTATTCTGATAGTACTATTGCATCTCTCTGTGTGACACTCCACAGCCCACTGACACCCAGAGCTGTGTGCACACTACTGCTGTTACCTCATTACACTGCAGGCACAGAACCACTCCAGTGTATTATTATATCACTGTATTCTGATAGTACTATTGTATCTCTCTGTGTGACACCCCACAGCCCACTGACACCCAGAGCTGTGTGCTCACTACTGCTGTTACCTCATTACACTGCAGGCACAGAACCACTCCAGTGCGTTATTATGTCACTGTATTCTGATAGTGCTATTGCATCTCTATGTGTGTGACACTCCACAGCCCACTGACACCCAGAGCTGTGTGCACACTACTGCTGTTACCTCATTACACTGCAGGCACAGAACCCCTCCAGTGTATTATTATGTCACTGTACTCTGATAGTACTATTGCATCTCTCTGTGTGTGACACTCCACAGCCCACTGACCCCCAGAGCTGTGTGCACACTACTGCTGTTACCTCATTACACTGCAGGCACAGAACCACTCCAGTGTATTATTATGTCACTGTACTCTGATAGTACTATTGTATCTCTCTGTGTGACACTCCACAGCCCACTGACACCCAGAGCTGTGTGCACACTACTGCTGTTACCTCATTACACTGCAGGCACAGAACCACTCCAGTGTATTATTATATCACTGTATTCTGATAGTACTATTGTATCTCTCTGTGTGACACCCCACAGCCCACTGACACCCAGAGCTGTGTGCACACTACTGCTGTTACCTCATTACACTGCAGGCACAGAACCACTCCAGTGTATTATTATGTCACTGTACTCTGATAGTACTATTGCATCTCTATGTGTGTGACACTCCACAGCCCACTGACACCCAGAGCTGTGCACACTACTGCTGTTACCTCATTACACTGCAGGCACAGAACCACTCCAGTGTATTATTATGTCACTGTATTCTGATAGTACTATTGTATCTCTCTGTGTGACACCCCACAGCCCACTGACACCCAGAGCTGTGTGCACACTACTGCTGTTACCTCATTACACTGCAGGCACAGAACCACTCCAGTGCATTATTATGTCACTGTACTCTGATAGTACTATTGTATCTCTCTGTGTGTGAGACACTCCACAGCCCACTGACACCCAGAGCTGTGCACACTACTGCTGTTACCTCATTACACTGCAGGCACAGAACCACTCCAGTGCATTATTATGTCACTGTATTCTGATAGTGCTATTGCATCTCTATGTGTGTGACACTCCACAGCCCACTGACACCCAGAGCTGTGTGCACACTACTGCTGTTACCTCATTACACTGCAGGCACAGAACCACTCCAGTGTATTATTATGTCACTGTACTCTGATAGTACTATTGCATCTCTATGTGTGTGACACTCCACAGCCCACTGACACCCAGAGCTGTGTGCACACTACTGCTGTTACCTCATTACACTGCAGGCACAGAACCCCTCCTGTGCATTATTATGTCACTGTATCCTGATAGCACTATTGCATCTCTCTGTGTGACACTCCACAGCCCACTGACACCCAGAGCTGTGTGCACACTACTGCTGTTACCTCATTACACTGCAGGCACAGAACCACTCCAGTGCATTATTATGTCACTGTATTCTGATAGTACTATTGTATCTCTCTGTGTGAGACACCCCACAGCCCACTGACCCCCAGAGCTGTGTGCACACTACTGCTGTTACCTCATTACACTGCAGGCACAGAACCACTCCAGTGTATTATTATGTCACTGTATTCTGATAGTACTATTGTATCTCTCTGTGTGACACCCCACAGCCCACTGACACCCAGAGCTGTGTGCACACTACTGCTGTTACCTCATTACACTGCAGGCACAGAACCACTCCAGTGCATTATTATGTCACTGTACTCTGATAGTACTATTGTATCTCTCTGTGTGTGAGACACTCCACAGCCCACTGACACCCAGAGCTGTGCACACTACTGCTGTTACCTCATTACACTGCAGGCACAGAACCACTCCAGTGCATTATTATGTCACTGTATTCTGATAGTGCTATTGCATCTCTATGTGTGAGACACTCCACAGCCCACTGACACCCAGAGCTGTGTGCACACTACTGCTGTTACCTCATTACACTGCAGGCACAGCACCACTCCAGTGTATTATTATGTCACTGTACTCTGATAGTACTATTGCATCTCTCTGTGTGACACTCCACAGCCCACTGACACCCAGAGCTGTGTGCACACTACTGCTGTTACCTCATTACACTGCAGGCACAGAACCACTCCAGTGCATTATTATGTCACTGTATTCTGATAGTACTATTGTATCTCTCTGTGTGACACCCCACAGCCCACTGACACCCAGAGCTGTGTGCACACTACTGCTGTTACCTCATTACACTGCAGGCACAGAACCACTCCAGTGCATTATTATGTCACTGTATTCTGATAGTACTATTGTATCTCTGTGTGTGACACCCCACAGCCCACTGACACCCAGAGCTGTGTGCACACTACTGCTGTTACCTCATTACACTGCAGGCACAGAACCACTCCAGTGCATTATTATGTCACTGTATTCTGATAGTACTATTGCATCTCTCTGTGTGACACTCCACAGCCCACTGACACCCAGAGCTGTGTGCACACTACTGCTGTTACCTCATTACACTGCAGGCACAGAACCACTCCAGTGCATTATTATGTCACTGTATTCTGATAGTACTATTGCATCTCTCTGTGTGACACTCCACAGCCCACTGACACCCAGAGCTGTGCATAATGTGATTTCTGCTCTTTCGGGATTACAACCTGACTCTGCGTCAACTCCGTAATTTTTGGTGGGACTTTTGGCATGGATCCCCCTCCGGCATGCCACAGTCCAGGTGCTAGACCCTTTGAAACAACTTCTTCATCACTTTTGTGGCCAGAAACAGTCTTTGTAGGTTTTAAAACTTGTCTGCCCATTGAAGTCTATGGCAGTTCGCCAGATTTGCCTGTCCGCGAATAAATTTCGGAAGTTCGCGTTCACCATTCGCGAACAGAAAATTCTATGTTTGCAACATTTCCACCTCTGACACTGTGGTTGTCCTTGGCAGGTTTTGATGCACCATATCAATTGTTCTGTATGGAGTGTTTGAGGGGCCCAATGTAAAAGTTGCACAGGGGCCCATAGCTCTTTAGCTATGCCACTGGTTGTATTGGTGTACAGGCTCTTGGTACACTTACCTTTGCTCTTCAGATGTGATGGTACTTCTGTGATGTTCATATCTGGGGAGGAAACAGAAAATGATGTAAGAAGGTACAAGAACTCTCATAACCACATTTATCGAGTGACTGCATTGCTCCACAATATTGTAAATCTTTGTATATGGTAAGTGGAGGAGGAGCCTTGTGTATGGTAAGTGGGGAGGGGCCTTGTGTATGGTAAGTGGGGGAGGAGCCTTGTGTATGGTGAGACAGGGCGGGGCCCTGTGTTTGGTGAGTGGGGGATGGGCCTAGTGCATGAGAAGTGTGGGAGGAGAATTGTGTATAGTGAGTGAGTGAGGAGCCATGTGTATGGTAAGTGGGGGCTGGGCCTAGTGCATGGTGAGTGGGGGAGGAGCCTTGTGCATGGTGAGTGGGGGAGGAGCCTTGTGTATGAGAAGTGTGGGAGGAGAATTGTGTATAGTGAGTGAGGGAGGAGCCATGTGTATGGTAAGTGGGGGCTGGGCCTAGTGCATGGTGAGTGGGGGAGGGGCCTTGCACATGGTGAGTGGAGGAGGAGCCTAGTGCATGGTGAGTGAGGGAGGAGCCTTGTACATGGTGAGTGGGGAGGAGCCTAGTGCATGGTGAGTGGGGGAGGAGCCTTGTGCATGAGAAGTGTGGGAGAATTGTGTATAGTGAGTGAGTGAGGAGCCATGTGTATGGTAAGTGGGGGCTGGGCCTAGTGCATGGTGAGTGGGGGAGGAGCCTTCTTGTGTATGAGAAGTGTGGGAGGAGAATTGTGTATAGTGAGTGAGGGAGGAGCCATGTGTATGGTAAGTGGGGGCTGGGCCTAGTGCATGGTGAGTGAGGGAGGAGCCTTGTACATGGTGAGTGGGGAGGAGCCTAGTGCATGGTGAGTGGGGGAGGAGCCTTGTGCATGGTGAGTGGGGAGGAGCCTAGTGCATGGTGAGTGAGGGAGGAGCCTTGTGCATCGTGAGTGGGGGAGGAGCCTTGCGCATAGTGAGTGGGGGAGGAGCCTTGTGCATGGTGAGTGGGGAGGAGCCTAGTGCATGGTGAGTGAGGGAGGAGCCTTGTACATGGTGAGTGGGGGAGGAGCCTTGTGCATGCTGATTGGGGGAGGAGCCTTGTGCATGGTGAGTGGGGAGGAGCCTAGTGCATGGTGAGTGAGGGAGGAGCCTTGTACATGGTGAGTGGGGGAGGAGCCTTGTGCATGGTGAGTGGGGGAGGAGCCTAGTGCGTGGTGAGTGAGGGAGGAGCCTAGTGCATGGTGAGTGAGGGAGGAGCCTTGTACATGGTGCGTGGGGGAGGAGCCTAGTGCATGGTGAGTGAGGGAGGAGCCTAGTGCATGGTGAGTGGGGGAGGAGCCTTGTGCATGGTGAGTGGATGAGGAGCCTTGTGCATGGTGAGTGGGGGAGGACCCTTGTGCATGGTGAGTGGATGAGGAGCCTTGTGCATGGTGAGTGGGGGAGGAGCCTTGTGCATGGTGAGTGGGGGAGGAGGCTAGTGCATGGTGAGTGGGGGAGGAGCCTTGTGCATGGTGAGTGGGGGAGGAGCCTTGTGCATGGTGAGTGGGGGAGTGGCCCCATCCTCAGGGTGGACTGTCAGACAGATACACCTTATGGACATCCTAAATGCCCTCCATTTCCAAACCAGACCGGCAGCAGCAGGAAAAGGAGATGTACAACCCAAGAAACTCACTAGAGGCCGGTAGAAAGGTTTGGTAAAATGCTATTAGTTGGGAGTTGATGCAAATTTCAGGTTGATGCAAAGGCATGCTGCTTGGAACTGGGAGAATTTATTAATTGATTTAATTAGAATTCATACATTTATATAATCTTATGAGCACCTGATTGGCCACTTCTGGAGGCAGCAGAGACCTCAGGAGAGACCTCAGAGCGAGAGGCAGATGGGAGATGAGTAAAGCTCAGTACACACAGTGAACATTACTGTCACCTGCAATGATCGGGACTGGATCCCTCAGGCAGCAGTTTAGGGCCCAATGCTACACGGGCACGTTTGGATTTCTAGGGGTGGGCTGGGCATCACCCAGGGCACAGTGGCAGAGGGTGGGGACACAGCGGCGGGGGCGTATGCAGAGAGTGAGCAGTGGGAGGAGACAATTCCTCACCTAGCCGGGATTCACAGGCGCTGCATCTCCTTCCTGCTCCCATCACACAGGCAAAAACACCCCCTTTGTTGCCACCCCCCCCCTGTTCTGTGGCCAAAAAGGCAGGGGAGGTGAAAGAGGCGGGCTCTCTGTCTAAACAGGTGGGCCTGTCTGGCTAAACGGGGAAGCTAATTGGCTAAAAAAGAGGAGGAGGGGGGGCTCTCTGGCTAAATGGGGGGCCTCTCTGTCTATCTATACTGGGGGAAGCATCTATACCTATATGGGGGCTGCATCGGACTACCTAATATTTTGGGCTCCTTAGGAGAGCTAAGTCCTCACGATGCTGATCTGGCTGGCAGGACGTAGATTTCAACTCACCGCTTTTGTCGCTCCTTACCATCCCACTACTGTCTCCTCAGCCCAGCTCACTCGCTCTGCTGTCTCTATGACAGCATAGCCCTGTGGGCGGGTCAGGAGCCGATTTCATTGGCTCCTGACCCTGTCTATCAATGTAAGCAGCTCCTATTGGCTTACATTGATGGACACGGTCAGGAGCCAATGAAAGCAGCATGGATGGTGGGTGCGGCAGGTATGTATGGCGACTTGTCAATATTGGTCGGTGTTCTGCCGTTTCTGGTACCAGCGATGGTCCTTAAGGGGGCAGAGACCACTGGTACTTAAAGGAGTCATCAGGCTTCCTCCAGCCCCATGCTCCCAGCATGTCCTCCGCCGCAGCTCTCCCTTCAGCCATTCGCCGCAGCTCCGTCCCGGTCCCCGGCGATGACGTCAGGGCGACCTCCAGGTCGGCCTGTACTGCGCCTGCGTGAGCGGTGCTGTCAATCACCGCCACGTGGGTTGGAGCGGACTGCGCAGGTGCAGAACTACTGCGCATGCGCAGTCTGCTCCGGCCCACGTTTTAAAAGAATAGTTAGGGACTAGATTGTGAGCCCCTCAGAGGGACAGTTAGTGACAAGACAATATACTCTGTACATTGCTGTGTAATATGTCAGCTAAATTTAGTACTTAAAGTGGTCTGAAACTCCGACATAACATTCAATAAAAATGTGTTTTTCTACTTTTTATTACTCATATAGTTATCATATTTGCTTTTGTGCATAAGTAATATTGTTTGTTTACAAATTACAATTTTCCAATGTGTAGTTTATCTTGCCCTGAAAGCTGTCATTGCATTTTATTAAAACTGCTTTTTATTATATATTAACATCTTTTAATTAGCTGTTCTGAGGCGTTTGTGTGCTTGAAGCACAGAGAGCTTCACAGAGAGCTCCTTTTCACTTGTTACACTGTGTTTACACACATGTATCAACATTGGAATGTAAACAAAGATACTGTTATCTCCAATTTGGATGCGGATTTGAAGCTGAATGGCAGGGCAAAGTGTTTTGTTTAACCATTTCAGTGATATTCTGCTTAAAAAAAATCTGGGATAGTAGCTTTCAAACTGTGAGGAATCTTTTAGAGCAAAGTAGAAATGCTGGCTTTCAGACCACTTAAAATAAATGAATCAATAATTAATAAATAAATAAATAAATAAGAAAAAGTTCATTGCATATGGGCCAAGGAGAGAAAGGTAAATAATGCTAACATTTGTATAACACTTTTCTCCTATGGGACTCACAGTGCTTGAGAGCTTCAGCCACTAGGGGTGCACACTCAGGAGCATCAGGGAGTCTTGCCCAAGGACCTCTTACTGAACAGATTCCAACTCTGGTCTACTACATCAAAGGTGAATCTTTAACTACTTGAGGAACGTAGGCTTACACACCCCTAGTGACCAGGCTATTTTGTACAATTAAGGCCACTGCAGCTTTAAGGCAGGGCTGTACAACTCAGCATACAAGTGAACACAAACCACCCCCCCCCCCCCCCAGTCACCCCTTTTCTGCCCACCAACAAAGCTTTCTGTTGGTGGGCTGTGATCCCTGCTGGGATGTTTATTTTTTTATATAAAAATGCCTAATTATTATTTTTTTGTTTTTAAATCCCATGATCGTCTGTCATAGGCTTTAGCCTATGACAGCGTATCGTTTCCCTGCTCCAGAGGGGACAGCCATGTCACACGGCGGTCCCCAGTACAGTGCAGCTTTAGATCGCAGAGCTGTACAGTGTAAATAGTCGGCGGTTTCGCCTTCTAACAGTCCCTAGCGGCGATGGCATCAGTGTGCGCAAACCCCAGCAAAACATGTCCCAGGACTGCATGCCAATTGGCGTTAGGTGTTCTTGGGGCTGCCGCCGCACTCAAGCCAATGAGGCAGAAGTTTAGTAGGTAAACAACCAGCAACAAGGAGGTTTTCTTTTATTTCTCCACCTCTTCCTGTGACAAGCAGGAAATGCAGCCACTTACCGCTGATCTTCATGTGTGACACTTCCTCCCGCAGGTTCTTATCTGGGGGGAGAGACATTGGTGACACATCTCCCACAATGACTGCTCTACAGACTACAGCACACCATTTATACCCACATCAGAGAAACGGTCCTGAAATACTCAGAGCTCCGGCTTGCATGCAAATGTAATGCAAATGATATGCAGCTTGGAGTCCCCAGCCATTACTGTTGATTTATATTTGCTTCACTTCTAAGCTCAAAGCAATCTGCAATACCTTTTCATGCAAGCTAGACTCATTAGCTGGTTAATATCTACTGGTTTGTTTTAGCACTATTAATTAAAAAAAATTAATGTTTAACCACTTCAGCCTTCAGTCGTTTTTCACTTTATGTATCCGAGAAACGTTCACCTTCCATTCATTCGCCAATAACTTTATCATTACTTATCACAATTAATTGATCTATATCTTGTTTTTTTCTGCCACCAATTAGGCTTTCTTTGAGTGGTACATTTTGCTAAGAATTATTTTTTTCTAAATGCATTTTAACAGGAATATTAAGAAAAAAATGGAAAAAAAAAACATTATTTCTCAGTTTTCAGCCATTATAGCTTTAAATAATGCATGCTACCATAATTAAAACACACATATTTTATTTTCCCATTTGTCCCGGTTATTACACCATTTAAATTATGTCCCTATAACAATGTACGGTGCCAATATTTTATTTGGAAATAAAGGTGCATTTTTTCAATTTGCGTCCATCTCTATTTACAAGCGTATACTTAAAAAAATTATAGTAATATACTTGCTTGACATGCATATTAAAAAAAAGTTCAGACCATTAGGTAACTATTTATGTTGTTTTTTTTTTAATTGTCATTTTTTGTATTTATTTATTTTTATTAAAAATGTTATTTGGGTTTTTTTTGTAGTGGGGAGGCAAACAGGTAATTTTAAATGTAATTGATTGTGTATATTGAAATATGTATATATATATATATATATATATATATATATATATATATATATATATATATATATATATGTATATATATAGATGTAGTGTTACTATTTGGCCACAAGATGGCCACAGTCTTTTTTTGTTTTTCATCCTGTAAGCAAGAGTTCTCGCTTACAGGAACTGAAGGGATGACAAGAAACTTTGAAAAATTGCGGCTTTTTAGAGAAGCCATCGTTTTTTTGTATCTGTGTTCCCATTCATTGATCTCCAGGGCAGCGGAAGGTGTCGGGAGCATACCTGGGTCAGCTGCAGCAGAGCAGGCTACCTGGACGGATATATCTGTGCAGATAGACCTAAGTGGTTAAAGTAATCCAGGCAATTGGTATGTTAAAAGGATGCTAGGCAGAAAAAAAAATGACCCTTTGAGCTTTCTTGCAGTAAAACGTTATCCCAAGCTGTCTCTCATTGTTTCTTTGCTGTTCAAGTGCTTCAGAAAATAGGACTGTATTGGACCCAGTACTGAAATAGTTCAGAGATGCTCTTTTGCATAGATAACAACTGAAGTTTCTTAACTGTTCCTGTACTAGAAACAATATGAGACTCATATCGGTGCTTCTGATGTTCTTATTTCTTAGCTGTACTACACATACAATTCATTGTCATGTTTATTTTTGCTTCAGGTAAAGCTGCCGCTACCCAGAATCCAGACAACGATCGCTTCTCCCTCATTGGTATTTTGCTGAAGAGAATGAAGATGAGAGATTGCAGGATGGATACTCACGGGAAACAAACAGACAACTCGTGATGATAACCAAGGCAAGGAACATGACGATCTGGACAACCACCAGGATCGGCATGACTCGATCTCGTGTCTTGTCAGCTGGAATAACTACAGGCATGGAGAAAGAGAACTCAGAGTTCAGACTGTGGCAGAAAAATTTACAGAAATGCTCAAGGCTGGGGTCACACTTGCTATGAAAAAGCACATAATGCTTCCTGATGGACCCATCACATTGCACTGGGAACAATGTGCAATTTTTTGCAGCGGGGGGGGGGGGGGGGGGGGGAGGGAAAACAACACTGTTGCTTTTTATCGCACAATGCATGTGACTCTCTTTTGCCGGCAGTAAGTAGGTAAATGAGGCATGTAGCATCATGTTTTTTTTTAAAGGGAAACACAAATTAATACATCTCATTCCTAATCTTGAATCTTGAACCTGGTGGTTAGGAATGAGATGTATTAGTTTAGGTCATGTTTATGTGAGGGTGGTGGCTCGGACGGATGGCCGTTGAGGACTGCGGGTTTTTGTTACAAAGTTTTTATTAAAACAGCATTAGTACACAGCGCTGAGGAAAGTGGGAGGGGTGAATGGATTTTAAACTTTCAGTCTTCTGTGCGCCGTCAGCCCCTGATGAGTCAGAGTCTGACGAAATGCATAGGGCGGAGCTACGGCATACGTGACTGGTGAGGGAACTGCACAGAGCTACGAGCGAGTCAGCGTGGATCTAAGACGGCGTCTGTCAGAGCGGTCATCCGGGGACCATATCTGTCATGATATACGCTTGTTACCACCGCTGCTTGTTTTTTTACATATTAAAACGTAGCTTTTACACTATATCAGCGCTTTTTAGTTTCAGTGTCTTATCTCTGGAAGAATTTGAGACAAATCTATTCCGTAACCCCCAAAGCTGTTTTTCTTACCTCCGGTGAGTAGGGGGTTTGCGGGGTGAGTGCGGGCATGTAGGGGCATTTGGGGGGGGGGGGGGTCCTGGCACTGGTGTGTTGGCACCTAAAGAGAAACTCCGACCAAAAATTGAACTTTATTCTAACCAGTAGCTGATACCCTCTTTTACATGAGAAATCTATTCCTTTTCCCAAACAGACCATCAGGGGGCGCTGTATGACTGATATTGTGGTAAAACCCCTCCCGCAAGTAACCCTTCCCACAAAAAAGTTCAAACTTTTGTGGGAAATAGCCAAAAACCATGCAGCAGCTACATCACCTGCCAACAGTAAAATGTTCACTGGAGTTCCTCTTTAAGGTGACGGAGAGTGACACTTGTGGGAAGGTGCTGGGAACCACAACCTTATATGCAGTTTCACACTATGTTCCCTCTCTGTTTTTATTTCTTGCATATGTCGTGACTCGTGAGATCTTGGCTATAGGGATTGACATCATTAGTGCATTGTGGACTCTATATAAGGAACTGTGGACTTGTGGATCACGGAAGTGAGAGTATTTGATCCTTATAGGTTTTGATTGTGAGCGCAGACATTCTTAGAAATTTTTATTTAACACTAGTAAAAAGGCCCGCCTGTTAAAAAACAGGCGCTAGGTGACAGCCGCTACCCCCCGCAATGCGCGCACATATGCGTCCCGCTTGCTCCTTCCCCACCACTGTCTGAAGTATAGGCACACAGGGAGCTGCTTGCTTGGCAGTTGGAAAAAGCTGTTATTTCCCACAATGCAATGAGAACCTCTGTGAACCACACACAGCAAACTGTCAGATCCGCCCCCCTGTGTACTAACTGCCCTGGCTGCGCACATGCTCAGTACAAACAAGCCAGGGACACACAGCCATTCAGTGGATGACGCAGGGACACTTACATTTTTTTTATTTAACTAATAGCATTGAATTTATGTAAACAGAAGATAACATACAAATGCTGAATTTTAAACATTTGTCGTACGCTTGTATATACAACTTAACAATTGTGATACAAAGAGATATTTTAGCATATGTGAGAAACTCGGCAACTGAATGTCTAATTCTACTATCTATCGTAAAGTAACAACGTCAATAATGGTAACGTAATAGGCATAAAACTGAGGGTAATATACAGTCATACAAGGGAGACTTGCATTTTATTGTATAGGATTGTTTGGCACAACAATAGTGAGAACGCAAACCACGTCTGGCAGCGTTTTTCTTTTCTTTTTATCTTAATTCTTATCCTGAGCGCAGTATTACGTTTAGAACTTTGTTTACTAATTGGGTTTGGTTGGGTTTAGTTTTTATAGTTTTGCTCAGAATTTATACATGCAACGGGTTTCAGCCCTTATTTATTGTACTGTGCATTAGTTTCACAATGAGGGAAAGCAGACAGCCACACGCAGGAGGGGGGATCCGGCCTCAGTCATTGCTGCCACTGGTGCAGGGCACAGCTACTCCAGACTTTAACCACTTCACCCCAAAGGAGGTTTTTACCCTCACTGACAAGAGCGATTTTCACCTTTCATTGCTCATCCCTTTCATTTGCCAATAGCTTAATCACTACTAATCACAATGAAATGATCTATATCTTGTTTTTTCCACCACCAACTGGGCTGTTTGGGGTTGATATTTGTTTTCAGTTATTACTTTATTTTCTATGCATTTTAAAGGGAAATACAAGGAAAAAAATGAAAAAATACACTATTTCTCCAATTTCATCCCCTATAGTTTTAATATAAACACTGCTACTGTGCATAAAACCCACACATTTTATCTGCCCATTTGTTCTGGTTATCACAAGATTTTAATTATGTCCCTAGCACAAAGTATGGTGAAAATATAGTATTTGGAAATAAAGGTGTATTTTTTCTTTGTTTTGTTTCTTTTCCTTCACTATTTTCACGTGCACGGGAATGCATGTGCACGCGCGGGAGCACGCACACATGCACGCGCACAGTGGCAGCAGCACTGTCTGACTTATAAAAACGTCCTGAAGCCAATAAGAGGCTCTAGCAGGACATTTTTATAAGTCAGCTTGTCATTAAGTGGTTAAGGAAACTAATAAAGAGGATATTTGAATGCTTTTAAAACTAGGGATAGTAATAAACAAGGGATTATGTTACCATACCTGAGTCTTTTGAGTCAGTCTTCATCCTGTTAAAATGTTGTAGTCCAGCCTCAATGGGATCGGTGTTGCTCTGCCCGAAAGCACCTGAATACACAAAGAGCTCACCATGAACTTCCAGCCATACACATTACCCTGCAGACACAAGTCAGTAGAATGGTCAACAGCCTACCTACCCTATCACTAACCTTACACCTAGACCATTCTATAACCTTGACCCCTCCCCTTCTGTGCCTCAAAATAATATTTCTGTTTGCTAATGACCACCCACCCTTTCAATTGTCCTAACGTTAGCCTTGCACCTAACTTTAGACTTTAACCTTCTTGCCGGTTATCCTGAGCTTAGCTCGGGGTAACCTGCGCAGAAGGATTTCTCTGGCCCTGCTGGGCCGATTTTCGAAATTTTTTTTTTACTACACGCAGCTAGCACTTTGCTAGCTGCGTGCATATCCAAATTGCCGCTGATTCGCCGCTACCCGCCATGCCGCGCCGCCCCCCCCCCCCCTCCAGACCCCTTGCGCAGCCTTGCCAGTCAGTGCCAGGCAGCGCTTAGGGGTGGATCAGGATTCCCTCTGACGTCCTCCCGCCCGCCATGGCGACGGGGGAAGCCCTGCAGGAAATCCCGTTCCGAACGGGAATTCCTGCTTGCAAAGATCGCCGGCGGCAATCAAACTAGGTAGGGGGATGACGCTTGTCAGCGGCTATCATGTAGCGAGCCCTGGGCTCGCTACATGATTTAAAAAAAAAATGTTTTTTTAAAAAGTGCTGCGCCACCCCCTTGCCGTCAGAATTGGAATGGCAAGGGGGTTAAGGGACAAATGCCTAACACTAAGACTGTGTTCACATTTGTCAAAACATACAATAGTGACATATTACAACAGGACCTTAACAACATGGCCATATGGGCAGGCACATGGCAGATTAAATGTAATATTGATAAATGTAAAGTCAGGCACCTTGGACATACCAATGGTAGATCTTCATATAAAATAAATTTGCATACAGCTGGGAACATCAGACTTGGAGAATACTGGTTGATAACAAGTTAGATAATTGTATACAATGCCAAGCAGCAGTAGCTAAAGCAAATAAAATTCCGGGATGAATACAAAGGAAATAACATCTTGAGATGCTAGTATACTGCTCCCTCTGTATAAATCACTTGTGAGGCCATAACTGTAGTATGGGATAATGCGGGGGGAGGGGACATGATGCAGGGGGAGGGGACATGATGCAGGGGGAGGGGCACACACTACTCCCTCTGTATAAATCACTTGTGAGGCCACATCTGGAGTATGGGATAATGCGGGGGGAGGGGACATGATGCAGGGGGAGGGGACATGATGCAGGGGGAGGGGCACACACTACTCCCTCTGTATAAATCACTTGTGAGGCCACATCTGGAGTATGGGATAATGCGGGGGGAGGGGACATGATGCAGGGGGAGGGGACATGATGCAGGGGGAGGGGCACACACTACTCCCTCTGTATAAATCACTTGTGAGGCCACATCTGGAGTATGGGATACAGTTTTGGGCATCACACTATAGAAAGGACATTGACTTTCTGGAACAAGTACAAGGACGGACAACTACATTAATTAGAGGGATGGAAGAGCTCGCATACCAAGAAAGGTTTGACAAACCGGGCTTAATTAACTTGGAAAAAAGGCGACTGAGAGGTGATCTGATTAACATGTATGGAGGAAAAAAGTTTAAGCCATTTATTTAGAGAGGCGTCCTTCACAGTGAGAGTGGATAAAATCTGGAACATCTTACCTCAGTAAGTAGTTATGACAAACTCTATATCTGTATTTAAAGAGGGCTTGGATGCTTTCCTTGCATTGAAGGGCATCCACGGCTATAATTATTAGGTTATTCCCGGAAGAGTTGATCCAGGGATTTATCTCACTGCCAACTGGGGTCAGGAAGGAATTTTTATCTTTTAAGGGCTCTTTCACACCAAAACGTTGCGTTAGATGCGACGTTAAGGTCGCATAACGTGCCCCTAATGCAACGCATGTTAGCTTTGACGTTGGACGTTATATAGAGCCGTGTTATGCGTCTCTTCATGCGTACGTGATGCGTACTTTTTGACGCATACTATCGAACGAAAACGGCCCATGCGTCAAATTTAAAAAAAAAACAGTACTGAGCATGTGCAAACATCCGAACGCAGCCACATACGAGTATAACGCACAGTATGCTGCACTTTCATTTACCGTGCTGCGTTATATTCCAACGCAACGTGTGCACTGTGAACAGCCCATTGATTTTTCATTGCTGTGAGTTGGGCTGCGTTACAGGCTGCTGTAACGTGGGACTTTAACGTCCTAATGTGAAAACAGCCTAAGTTTTATTGGCCCATGCCTTGTAAGGTTTTTCACCTTCGGTTGTGTGCAGGCTCAGGATGGTATTTTTTTTATGTATTCATTTATTTTTTCCAGTTGGACTTGATTGACAAATGTCTTTTTACAACCCACATGTGCACATGCACACACACAAACATACGCATTTGCTAAAACATGCAATGCTAAGTCGCATATCGGTGATGAGGGAACATTTTTTTTTTTTGCATTTTTTTGCAATTTGTTTGCACTACAATGTTGTGCTTTTCGTGAATTTTTGCAGTAAAATTATTGATTTTTTTGCAATTCTCATGAATTTGAATAATGTATTTTCACAAATATTTCCTTGAAACCGAAAATAGCTTTTTCGATGCAAAAATTAATCTAGGGAAAATTTGCAAGCAACACTGTCGCATAATATTGCCAAACCCCTAATGCAATCCTATAGTCCCTCTGTGATTCAAAAGCAATAGTTGTTTTTACAGTATGATTCTTTCGCTGTGCTGTTTTCTACGCTGTGGAATTTTAATGCAAATTATGCTTGATGATGCGTTTCCTCTTTCCAATCCTGCCTCACGAATGTGGATAAAAAATAAAAACAAACACCTCAAAAAAGCAGGAAAAACCACAATTTAAATGCAAACAAAGCACACCCATAAATGCAAAAACATGCATGTTTTGTCCACAGATGTAAGAGTGAACCCTCCCTAAGGGCTTTTTGTTACACTGCAAATCACACAACACAATCACAATTTTTACAGCATGATTCTCTGTTTTCCATCTGCAGTTGTGTTTTGTGATTTTCCCTGGATTGTAGGAACACCAGCACAAATACTCAAAAAATGCAGCACGTCTGACTTTTGTGTTCATAGCAATCTGATTGCACTAGTGTTAATGAATTTCCATCATCTTGGAGCTGTCCTTCTCAAATATCTGATCAGTAGTTGCCTTTTGCATGACCAATAACTATGATATACAGTATATATTTTATGCACACACACATATATATAATTATTTCCTCGTTATACAGTAGGGATGGTTGATTTCCATTACCTCGTTATACCGACAGTAATGCAATATCTGATTTTCTGAATTTTCACAGTAAAACAGAAACCAGAATACTAGTATTGTAGTATTGGAACAATCAGAAAATGCAGTAGATTTTTTATTTTCCGTTTTATTGCAAATTGCGAATGATTCAGAGAGTTGTGATTGGCCTAAAATTACCAAGTTGCATTAAATTTAGATTTCTGCGGAAATTTCCGATTCCATTTTCAGATTACCGATTTTACAATAGGAAAGCCGATTTCCGAACGTAAAATCTGAAATTTCCGTTCTGGCAGAGATTTCCAACTATCCCTATTATACAGCGTATGTAAAAAAGGATTTTTAACTTCTCAGGATAATAACGACCTCCAAGTAACATTTCCAATAGTCCATTTCATTCGGCCTTTGTAGCTAAACTAACATGACTCTTCTTTAGCAGAGTTAAACAGCCGTAATAATTGTACAATGTAGAATAATCTCAAAAATACCTTTAGGCTGCTTACACACAGGGACGTTACAGGCGCACGTTAGTGCGCCTGTAACGCTCCCCCAACGCACAGCAATGTAACTCAAGTGGGCTGTTCACACAGCCCACGTTGCGTTACATGTAACGCTGCACGTTGTCGGGAAAGTGCAGCATGCTACGGCGTTAGAGCGGCTATAGCCGCGTTAGACTGTTTACACATGCGCAGTAGGGGGCGGAGAGGAGGCGGGGAAAGCCAGCTACAGTAGCCGCGCACATGGCTACTTAATATTTACTGCACTGGCGGCCGCTGATTGGCCGGCGGGACCACGTGATGCGGAGTGTCTCGCTCCGCATCACGTGGTCCCGCCGGCCAATCAGCGCCACTCTGGGAGACCTTATACGGATAGAGCCGCCTAACGCGGCTCACTCTACCGTCCTCTCCCACACCACCATACGTTGTGTTAGGTGCACGTTATGCGACCTTAACGTGGCACCTAACGCAACGTCTTGGTGTAGCCTTAAGGGAAGCCAAAAAGATCCCAATTTAGATACTTACCTTGGGAACCTCCTTCTGAGGCTTCCTCCATCACTCTCCAGCACCTGGACCCCCACAAGCCAGCCACCTACAGATCCTCCACAGGGGCAGATGGCTCAAGCCTGCACATGAGCTCGGACTGGAGTGGGATTGACTTTTTCTGCCAAGCCTGTGTGGTGGCTTTGTGCTATTGCGCATGTGCAAGCCCTGTGCGCATGTGCAGTGGGGCGGAGCTCTGTGAAACTTTGAGGGTGTCAGCGCTGGAATGGAAGAAAAGAGGGGGATGGAGAAGCCCTCTTCTGAGGTAAGTATCTACCTTTTTGTTTCAAAAAAATCCCAGATTTATTTTAAGCAGTACTTATAGCTGTATCCAAATTCAAAGTAATCTTCTTGAATAAAAATGCTAGGCTAATATCTCTTAAAATTCAAAAGCTGGATTTTTGTGGCCATGTTAATGAATATATCCACAAAAAGAAGTAATAATGCTGAAAAATTGTATAAATAATAAAACAAGATACAACGGAAAAATAGTATCTATCAAAAAAGTAATGCTGAAAATGAATTATGTCACTAGAAAAAAAAAAAAATATGTATCTCACAAAATGGTTTCCTCTTTGGAATGTTGATATCTTGTTATGATTGCCTGGAATTTTAACATTTACTTATCAGAAGTAATTGGCATAATTTAGCATCCATTGATTAGCCATTGATGCCTGTAGACATCTTGGCCTACACAGTGGCATAGCTAAGGAGCTAGGGGTCCCGGCGCAAGTTATACATGGGGCCCCCTAAGCACTCTATACATAACAATTGATATTCCTCTCCAAAACCTGCCAGGGACAACTACAGTGTCAGAGGTGCAAGAAGGGGATGGGGAGCAGTGTGTTAATGATCACTACTATTCAAAGCATCTATAGAAGTGATTATTACCAGCACAGGACCAATAAGGAGCTAATACTGTGGATGAGGGAGGGCCCTGTGGGGCCCCTCTGGCCCAAGGGCCCTGGTGCAGTCGAGACCTCTGCAAACACTATTGCTACGCCCCTGGGCACATATGCAAATAACTTTTTCTTCTGAGTTTATTTTATTGACAAGGCCTGTAAATAGCAGTGGCTGGATGGTGTAATGGTTAAGGGCTTTGCCTCTGACACAGGAGACCAGAGTTCAAATCTCAGCTCTGTCTGTTCAGTAAGCCAGCACCTATTCAGTAAGGAGTTTCTTGGGCAAGTCTCCTTAACACTGCTACTGCCTACTAAGTGCGCTCTAGTGGCTGCCTCGCACGCGCTTTGAGTCCGACAGGAGAAAGGCGCTATACAAATACTGCAATTATTATTATAAATAGCACCTAGGAGAAAATTCAGGAGAAGAAGTTACTTGCATATGAGGGCCCATCTTTCTATCTGTAACCTTGAGGAAGGGAACATTTTGTGACATAATATTTTTTAAAAGTCTTTAATTATAACCTTTCATTAGCAAAGAATATTAGAACAAGTACTTAAACACATCACTCTAACTCACTGTAATGAGCCATTTTCTCCACCAGCTATGTCATTGTGATCTATTTTACTGTACCCAGCAGCCAACTGTTCATGTAGTATTTGCAGTTATGGATTGGATTATTTTGTGCTCACTGTCTTCAGAAGCCATGATTGTTTCACTGACCTATAATGCCACTACCTCCCCCCTGGGGCTGACATGATGGCACCATCTCAGGAACACTGACCTATAATGCCACTACCTCCCCCCTGGGGCTGACATGAAGGCACCATCTCAGGAACACTGACCTATAATGCCACTACCTCCCCTCTGTGGCTGACATGATGGCACCATCTCAGGAACACTGACCTATAATGCCACTACCTCCCCTCTGTGGCTGACATGATGGCACCATCTCAGGAACACTGCACCTATAATGCCACTACCTCCCCCCTGGGGCTGACATGATGGCACCATCTCAGGAACACTGACCTATAATGCCACTACCTCCCCTCTGTGGCTGACATGAAGGCACCATCTCAGGAACACTGACCTATAATGCCACTACCTCCCCTCTGTGGCTGACATGATGGCACCATCTCAGGAACACTGCACCTATAATGCCACTACCTCCCCTCTGTGGCTGACATGATGGCACCATCTCAGGAACACTGCACCTATAATGCCACTACCTCCCCTCTGTGGCTGACATGAAGGCACCATCTCAGGAACACTGACCTATAATGCCACTACCTCCCCTCTGTGGCTGACATGAAGGCACCATCTCAGGAACACTGCACCTATAATGCCACTACCTCCCCCCTGGGGCTGACATGATGGCACCATCTCAGGAACACTGACCTATAATGCCACTACCTCCCCCCTGGGGCTGACATGAAGGCACCATCTCAGGAACACTGCACCTATAATGCCACTACCTCCCCTCTGTGGCTGACATGAAGGCACCATCTCAGGAACACTGCACCTATAATGCCACTACCTCCCCCCTGGGGCTGACATGATGGCACCATCTCAGGAACACTGACCTATAATGCCACTACCTCCCCCCTGGGGCTGACATGAAGGCACCATCTCAGGAACACTGACCTATAATGCCACTACCTCCCCTCTGTGGCTGACATGAAGGCACCATCTCAGGAACACTGACCTATAATGCCACTACCTCCCCTCTGGGGCTGACATGATGGCACCATCTCAGGAACACTGCACCTATAATGCCACTACCTCCCCTCTGGGGCTGACATGATGGCACCATCTCAGGAACACTGCCCCTATAATGCCACTACCTCCCCTCTGTGGCTGACATGATGGCACCATCTCAGGAACACTGCACCTATAATGCCACTACCTCCCCTCTGTGGCTGACATGAAGGCACCATCTCAGGAACACTGCACCTATAATGCCACTACCTCCCCTCTGGGGCTGACATGATGGCACCACCTCAGGAACACTGCACCTATAATGCCACTACCTCCCCTCTGTGGCTGACATGATGGCACCATCTCAGGAACACTGACCTATAATGCCACTACCTCCCCCCTGGGGCTGACATGAAGGCACCATCTCAGGAACACTGACCTATAATGCCACTACCTCCCCTCTGTGGCTGACATGAAGGCACCATCTCAGGAACACTGACCTATAATGCCACTACCTCCCCTCTGTGGCTGACATGAAGGCACCATCTCAGGAACACTGTAACAATATGATGAATACCTCCCCATCCCAGTCTTAGCCAAAGCTCAGGTTCGGAAAGAAAGAGAGGGAAGCCTCAGGATCCTATTAAGGCTTCCCTCATCATCCTCTGCCCTTCCACTGCCCAGAACAGACCCCCTCCACATTCCTCTTCTGTTATGAGTGCGACCACATGCACAGTAGCAGAGAGTCGTTCATGCACAGTAGCAGTAGCAGAGAGTCGCTCATGCACAGAGGCGTCTGAGCCATTAGGCAGCTATAAATTCTTGCCTAGAGCGAAAGGAGGAGAGAAGGGCGCTTCTGCACTGAGTAGTGAGAGAAGAAATGCCTCTCAGATCACTCAGGTATCAGGTTACACAGCAGCAGCAGCGCCTGACTCGTCATAACTGATTCACTGACTGATTCATTCATTTCCTTCAGCTCAATGATTCAAAGAACCACAGCAATGAATGAGTCAGTGAGAGAAGGCACTCATCCTAGTCAGGGATCAGAGTACAGCATCAGCTCCTGAGTCCTGAGATTCATTCAGTCCCTCTCTCTCTGCTACTGGTAACTGTGTGGATGTAGAGACTGTGTAGCAGCCAGGCATTGACTGCCCCCCCAGGCCACCTTTCATTCAGTGATTTAGGGCTGGTCCAGTGTCTGCTGTATTCAGGTTTGTTGTTGTAAGGCAATGTAAAACACTAGGCAAGATGATAAAAGTGCAATTAGAGGGCAAGCAAGCTGGGCTAGTGCACGACAAAATCACAATTGCAATCTCTAGCAATTCGCGAATGCGACTTTGTGAAGCGATTTTTGAAAGAATCGCTCCAATAAATGCTACCTGCAGCATGTTTGCAATTTTAAAAAATCACAACACTGCTGTGGGAACACCCTCATAGGGTAACATTAGCCCAGCGCTTTTCAAATCGCTGTAAATTTGAAAAGTGCTCTGAAGCCCTCTTGGTGTGCACCAGCCCTCCTTCATTCACCTTTGTTTCCCTCTTTCCCTAGTGCTGGCTGTGTCTTCTTGTCATACAGGAAAGCTAAATAAAAGTGCAATCCTGGTGAGGCAAATATCTTCTTCCCTCTCTTTCAGCTTTTCTCTCCTCATTATTTCTCTGCATAAGGGATCAGACACACTATAAGGTAGTGAAAACCGGGATTAGTAGAGATGGTGGTGAAGGGGAGGACATAGGTAGGTGTATGTGGGGGGATTGGCCTTGAGGGAATTACAGTGGCCATACTTCTGTTGACTTGACAGCCGATTGACCAACCGTTTTGATATTAGCAAATCGGATAAAAAATTTGGGGTGGAAATTGGTTGAATGTATCAATCTGAGATGTTGGGAAATCTTGGGCCAATGTGGTTGTCAGGTGCGATAATCATGGAGTGCGATAACCACAAATTATAGACAAGACGGAAACCCCGGCCGTTGTCCCTCAAAATGTATTGTGCCCCCCTGATGCCTGTACTTTTCCTGTCACACTGTTCACAGAGTGTCCTTGTTGTATTTCCGCATTGGCGCTCCACGAGACTACTGGCATATACGACATGGGGTGAGTGTGTGACATAATTTGGGCTGAGGCTGCCATGATAACGGGCCTCTAGTCTGTGTTTCCCCCCAGGCCAGAAGGTCCCAGTCCTCTCCTGGTAGTAGCATAGTGTGTGTGTGTGTGTGTGTAGTGTGTGTGTGTGTGTGTGTGTATAGTGTATGTCTACTGTGTGCTGTGTATAGTGCTCTGTGTGTGTGTATAGTGTAGTGTGTGTGTTTGTGTGTGTGTGTAGTGTGTATAGTGTTTGTACTGTGTATAGTGTGTATAGTGTTTGTACTGTGTATAGTGTGTATGTTGTGTGCGGTGTGTGTGTGCGTGTATAGTGTGTGTGTACTGTGTGCGTGTGTACTGTGTGTGGTGTGTGTGAGTGCATGCCGCAATAAGTATATTTTATGGTGAAACGCTCTGCTGCATTACAACTATTTTCTGGTGAACCCATGCCGCAATAAGTGTATTTTCTGGTGAAATGCTGCTGCATTATGATCTTCGGGGGTCTTGGGGGTGGGGTTCACCACAGGAGTGGTGTTCACCACGAGGGGTGGGGGGTATGGGAGTGGGAGCAATCACGGGGGGGGGGGGGGGGCAACAGGATTTCTCGCCTGGAGTGACAAAATGGCTAGAGATGCCCCTGCTCATGCACAGGTAGCTCTGGCTTACTGCGCACGTACGGCCTTGCTAGCTCGTATGGCTACTGCATGGCCGTGCTGACGCCAGAGGAGAGGCACAGTCCTGACTCCTGATAAGATTTGCCAGCAATGCTGTGTGTAGGTTACCTGACTCCATCTCCAGCTCCATCTTGTCCTCCTTCATGACTTCTGATGGTAGATGGCAGTCTGCGTATTTCAGGACCTCCGGTAATCTTCTGCCTAAATCTTGTGAATAAAAATCACCTTATTGTGCATTTATATTTTCCAGGAACTAAAACTAACAATCATATGTATAAAAAAATGAAGGAACTTCTGTATTCCCACCTTATTTTACAGGTGAACTCAAGATATGCAACACCCATGTTTAGACTTTACTTCTACAATAAAATGCATTATACTGAATAATAATAAGAATAATAATAATGCATATTATTTGTTTCATATATTGCCGTCACTTACAGTAAGTAATAAAAAGCCCAGCCTTTATCTATTTATCTATTTGCCATAAACACCTCTCAATCCTTGCAATATCCCTTGTAATTTATGTATCTGGATGACATTTATATTTGCAAAAAAACCTCTCTACCTCCTTCTGGTTGTATATTCTAACATTGTCAGTCAACAGGAATAGAGTCTGAAAAAGGCTGATCAGCTGAAAGATTATTGTTTTTCTTTTAAATTAGCCAATACACGGTATTATCCTGATTCAAAACTTCCAGGACCACATGCAGTTCACTTTTTCACCTCAGTTTTCTCCTAGGAGATAATTTTTCATCTTCAGTTTAAAATAGTTTTCAGTACTTTTTAACTAAAAAAAGTATCAACAAGTAGGTGAAAAAGTAATAGTAAAATCATTTTGAGTATTTTCTCGCTTTCTGGTGGCTTAAAAAACATTTTCTTGACAAGTTTAAAAATATCACCTAGGAGAAAACTCAGGTGAAAAAGTGAATTGCATATGGGCCCCAGTCTGTAAAATATAAGCTCTAGGCCCATATGCAATTCACATTTTCTCCTGAGTTTTCTCCTAGGTGGTATTTGTTACACCTTGCCATAACATGCTTTTTAAGCCACCAGCCAGCAAGAAAATACTCAAAATAGATTTGATAGTACTTTTTCACCAACTTTTGTTTACTTTTTCAGTTGTAAAATGCTGAAAATGTAGTTTAAAGAGAAGATGAAAATTATCTCCTAGGAGATAACTCAGGTGAAAAAATTAATTGCATATGGGCCCTAGTCTCCAGCAATGCTTAGCTACTAAGATAAGGAGTCACACACACGGGGCCTTATGCAATTCACTTTTTAAACCTGAGTTTTCTCCTAGGTGATATTTTTAAACTTGTCAGTAAAATGCCTTTTAAAGGAAACCAGAGATAATAATTAAAAGTTATTTATACATACCTGGGGCTTCCCGCAGCTGCAGAAACCCTAATCGCTCCCACGCCGAGGTCCTCAGCTTCCTCCGTTCGCCGGTGCGGGTCCCGTCCTTCCAGGGGGCGTGGCCAGCCTACACCAGTGAAGTGCGCTGTTTGCGTATCTCTCCAGCAGCCGCTGGAGAGGTACCCAAGGAGCGCACTTCAGCTACGATCGACTGGCCAGTCGGGCTGAAGTGACGGGACCCGCACTGGAGAAAGGAGGAAGCTGAGGACCTCGGCGTGGGAGCGATTAGGGTTTCTGCAGCTGCGGGAAGCCCCAGGTATGTATAAATAACTTTTAATTATTATCTCTGGTTCTCTTTAAGCCACCAGAAAGCAAGAAAATGTTCAAAATAATTTTGATATTTCTTTTTCGCCTACTTTTTGGCACTTTTTTAGTTGAAAAGTGATGGAAAGTTATTTTAAATCAAAAATGAAAAATTATCTCCCAGGAGAAAAATCAGGTGAACAAGTGAATTGCATATGGCGCACAGTGTTCCTCTCCCTCCTGCCTCTTCCCCCTCCCTTTGCTTTTTAGACCTATGAGACACAGGCTGTGGACTGGAATGATTTGTCTGTGTTCTGTCCACACAGGAGCAGCTTGCTAGCAAGGAAGGATGAAAGCATGCCAGCAATTTAGCCAATTACATCTTTAGGTAACTTTTCACTTATAGTCCCATCACCAACTAGTTAGTCTTAATTTGATCACCTGAGCTAGGCAAATAATATCTAAAGCTCACCATACTAACATCAGTCTTCATCACCTAAAAGGACCCCACCAGCCAGCCATCACGCCTGCTTTGTGCCCCTAAACCCTCCCCCCCCCCACCCCCACAAAAAAAAAACTGGATTTTGGACTAGTCCGTCTCCTACTGTTCAGTAAGTGCTTTTGTAAATAGAGAAATACCTAAGAACCCCCTAAGAGGATATGGACCAGTCCAAACCAGATGGATCAGATTATAAGTACCTGCTGTAAGTAACAGCAGCATAGGGGAAAAGTGTATAGTGTGTTTTACTCTGGGAGAAATCTACATGCTACATGTATGTATTTTACAGTTTTTCATGCTAGTTGTTCTTTAGTTTAAGTTGTGTGGAATATATCAAAATTTACAACACAAAGCATTGCACAGAAATCATTTTTGCACTACTGTCTTCCTGTGCTTCTTGTCGAAAAGAAAAGCATCCTATGGGTAATGATGAATGATCCTGTTTCCTGGTGAACAATTCCCAAAGAACCATTGTTGTCTGCAATGCCAAAATCGTACGCAACTGCGCATGCACAACCTGTCCGCTCACCCGGCTTGATCACGTGCACATTAAAGTGGATCCGAGATGAACTTTTACTCATTGCATAATTGTGTTCCTTTCCTATTGTTTATAGGGCATTCCTCAAGCCAAATACTTGTTTGTTTTTGTTTTAATACTCTAATTCCCTATAAACTAAACAAGCCACGCCCACATGTTCTCAGAGAGCTAAGGCACTTTCAGACAGTAGCAAGGGCTAATGGGAGCTCAGTCTGGGCAGGAGGAGGGGGAGGTGTTACTAGCCAGAGATTTCAGAGGCAGAGGGGAGGAGGAGAGGGGAATAGTTTTCTTTGCTCAAGATGCAGATAAGCCTGCCTCTGTGTAATGTTTACAAACAACATGGCCACTGTCATTGTATCACAGGAAGAAGGAATCATATTTAAGCTGTTTGCAGCTAGATTTGCTGTGTAAATTTTAGATAAGATATATAGACAAGTTACTTGTTTTAGTTAGTTTTTCATCTCGGATCCGCTTTAACACAAACCTCCTGTGCATGCATGGTTCAGTCTTTTAAGAACACGCAGGAGGCTAACAGCAATGCGCATTATCGAGCCAAGTGCATGGACGGGCCACCCATGCACAATTGCACACGGCTTAGCCCAACTTAGCCCAAAGTCACCAGACTAACAGGGCCACCTCTCTGTGGTCTCCAACGAGAGGACTCAGAGGATGGTGAGGGACCTCACGGGCTGGAGGAAGCTCCAGGTAAGTGCAGATTATCAGGGTCTGCTTAATAGTGGGTGCCCACACAAGGGTAATTTAGGGATCCAGCGATCGCTAGACCCCAAATTACATCTTACTTGGAGGGGGAATAGTATTTAACGCCGCCAGGGAGTTGAGCTGGAGCAGGGAGAGCTGTCATTCGGGTCACTCTGTGCCCGGCTCACGGGTGATGTCAAAATACTTATGCCAAAAAATGGCCCTACGGGAAAGAATAGAGTGGGCGTGAATGTCACATTTATTTCACTCTTACCTGGCAAACGGCCGGTGTCTGCCAGGAACCGCTCACCAGGCGAATGGTTCTGCCATCACTATTTACCAAGTCACATTTCTTTCACTCTTACCTGGAAAACGTCCGGTGTCTGCCAGGAACCACTCACCAGGCGAATGGTTCTGCCATCACTATTTACCAAGTCACATTTCTTTCACTCTTACCTGGAAAACAGCCGGTGTCTGCCGGGAACCGCTCACCAGGCGAATGGTTCTGCCATCACTATTTACCAAGTCACATTTCTTTCACTCTTACCTGGCAAACGGCCGGTGTCTGCCGGGAACCGCTCACCAGGCGAATGGTTCTGCCATCACTATTTACCAAGTTACATTTCTTTCACTCTTACCTGGAAAACGTCCGGTGTCTGCCAGGAACCACTCACCAGGCGAATGTTTCTGCCATCACTATTTACCAAGTCACATTTTTTTCACTTTTACCTGATGCATTTTTTTCAGTTGAGTGAGTCCAATATTTTTGAATAATGAGTAAGTTGTATTATATTCAATAGCTTTCGTTTTAGGTTCTCCTAAAAGGCAATCACCTCTATTGGGCAGCATGGTCACGTAGTGGTTAGTTATTTCACCTTACAGCGCTGGGTCCCTGGTTTAAATGCCAGCTAGGGCACTATCTGCAAGGAGTTTGTATGCTTTCCCCACATCTGTGTGGGTTTCCTCTGGACACTCCGGTTTCCTCCCACATCCCAAAAACATACAGATAAGTTAATTGGTTTCCCCCTAAAAAACTGGCCCTAGACTATGATACATGCACTACATGATATATACATCAACATATGCCTATAGTAGGGATTAGATTGTGAGCCCCTCAAGACAATACACTCTGTACAGCACTGCAGAAGATGTTGGCGTTATAGATATACTAAATAATAATATTTTAATCAGTTTTGTTTATTGTATGTACAACTGTATGTAACCTTAACAAAATGCTGTTAACAGAGATATGATTTTATCCAGATTTTTGGGATAATTTATTTCTGTATTTGATTGATTTGATTTCAATAACAATTGAACGTTAAAAAAGAAAATCACATCAATATATATCAACACATAACTAACCTTGAAGATCTCCCTGCAGTCAGCGGGTCCGGCTGATCGTCACTGCGGAGTAACTCTTCCCTTTCTGGAATCTCTCCTGAAGTGTTTATTGAGGCACTGAAATTAATTGTGATGTTTCTTTGCTTTTATTACAATGCGATAATCACAGTTTCTGTTCCTTATCTAGTGCTCATCTATTTCCCAGAGACGGTATGTCTGGGAAATATCATTTATGTCATTTACGAAAAACGAAAGTTTCATTAAAAGTGATATCTGTATTTAAAGTGTACCTGAGATGGTGTTACTAAAAGATTTGATACTTACCTGGGACTTCCTCAAGCCCCATGAGCAGCGATGCATCCCTCGCCGTCCTCCCATGTGCCTCCGTTTGGCCGCTATCACCCCCGGTAACTGGCTCAGCCACACCAGATGGGCTCCTCTGCTCATGTTTGGATGGGCTGCACATGCACAGAAGAGCCGACTGGCGCTACTGAGCCAGATTACCAGAACCGATAGCCAGAGAACGGAGGCACTCGGGAGGATGGAGGGGCTGGGGCTGGAGGAAGGCCCGGGTATGTATCACATTTTTTTGTAACACCATCTCAGGTACACTTTAACAATATGATGAATAACCCCCTCCCCCCCCCCCCCCTCCCCCCATCCCAGTCTTAGCCAAAGCTCAGGTTCGGAAAGAAAGAGAAGGAAACCTCAGGATCCTATTCAGGCTGCCCTCATCATCCTCTGCCCTTCCACTGCCCAGGGCGGACCCCCCCACATCGGGGCTGCACTTCTCTTCTGTTATAAATGCGGCCTCTTAGAAGCTGCACTGGCACGCATGGCCGGATTTCCGCCCAGGTCACCTAGGCCGGTTCCTAGGGCGAAAACCTGCCGACGGGAGAGCTGGGGCGGGTGTCACACACCAGCAGCACATCAGCTGTTCTTCCGTAATTTGCTGTTTTTTGCTGTGCTGTCCCCAGTCTCTCCTGCGTGCACAACACAGAGGAGAGCGCCCCTCCCCTTCCCTTCTCTCCTCTCTGACACTGAGGGGCGGGGCTGAGAAGAGACAAGCCGTGAAGCCGGGAGATTTGAGCCCAGGAGGAGGAAGTCAGCAGAGAGCAGACAGGGTAGGCATTAGGCAACTTAGTATCGAGTCAGCTTGGTGAGGGTCAAGGAGGGAGCAGTGTGTGTGTGCAGAACTGCAGGCATTTTACACACTTCGTCCTAAGCTGCTGTGGAGTCGTGAGTGACCAGCTGTCTCCCTCCTTCTTCCTCTCCCCCGGAGCCTGTGACTTTGTGACTTCTGAAGTAGTGTTGTCCGGATCATGAACGATTCGGATCTTTGATCCGAATCTATTTTGTGAGTCGAATCATCCGAATCATTAAAATTAGTGATTCGGATCGCAAAGGGGCGGGGCCAGGAGCGACACGCCCCCCTCTCAGCGGGCAGCGGGGTCCTGGAAGCAGAGCAGAGATGGATCGCTCTGTTGAAGGGGAGCCAGCCTTGCACAGCCACAGGTAGATGAGAGAGAAGGGACATCGGTGCCACTGCCAGATATGTGTAGAGCACACGTACTGGCTATAATGTGCTGCTCATTACAGGCTGTCTGTTCCAGTTGTGCACAGTGAACACATTGGAAACTTTTGGCACAGCTCAGTAACGTTACAGGCAGCGTGCTGGGCTAGGACAGGGGCACTGTGATTGCTGTGCAATATGATCCTCCTGCACTGCTCTATACAGCTGCACTTCACTTCTGGGAATGCTTTGGGGAATGGGAGTTGGGAGTACACAGATGAACATATAGGTGAAATATATGTAAAGCATATGATTGCAGCATGTGGGTATTACGTGCAAACAAACATTTCTGCTCTCTGCTCGTCCCTCCTCCCTTCTCTGTCCACTCCCTGCCCTCTGTCCATCTTCTCCCCTTCTCTGTGTGTCCACCCCCCTCCCCTTCTCCTGTCCTGCTAGTCATTTCACCCCCGAATGCTTCCCTTGTAAAATGATCTGAGATTCGGATCAAAGATCCGGATCTTTTCAATGATCCGATTCGAATCATCCGAATCATTGAAAAGATCCGAACTTCGCATCTCTATTCTGAAGCTGCTTTTAACAGGGCTGCCTGATACTCCCCTACTGTCCTGTGTTAGCTGGCTTCTATCACTCTTATCTCCATACAGCCCCCCCTCTCTTTTCATATTGTTAACCACCCTGGCGTTCTATTAAGATCGCCAGGGCGGCTGCGGGAGGATTTTTTTTTTAATTAAAAAAAACTATTTCATGCAGCCAACTAAAAGTTGGCTGGATGAAAGCCCACTAGAGGGCGCTCCGGATGTGTTCTTCTGATCGCCTCCGGCGACCAGAAGTAACACGGAATGCCTTCCGTGTTTCGCTTACCTCGTCGTCATGGCGACGAGCAGAGTGACGTCATGGAGGTCAGCCGACGTCCTGACGTCAGCCGCCTCCGATCCAGCCCTTAGCGCTGGCCGGAACTTTTTGCTCCGGCTACGCTGGGCTCAGGCGGCTGGGGGGACCTGCTGCGGTGGCGATCAGGTAGCACACACGGCTGGCAAAGTGCCGGCTGCGTGTGCTGCTTTTTATTTGAGCCAAATCGGCCCAGCAGGGGCTGAGCGGCAGCCTCCGGCGGTAATGGACGAGCTGAGCTCGTCCAGACCGCCCAGCAGGTTAATCAGGCAGCTCTTCTCCTCCTCCCACAGTCATTTCCATGTAACACAAACAAGGCTATTCATATATGGGGGGGTTCCTTTTGTTATTCCTACTACAGTCACAATCTAATGTCCTACCATATCATTATGATGTATTTATATGGCACTGACATCTTCTGCAGCACTTTACAGAGTCATGCCACTGACTGTCAGAGGAGCTCACACTCTAATTCTACCATAGCCATAGTCTAATGTCCTATCATTATGTATTTATCTAGCGCTGATACCTTTGGCAGCGCTGTACAGAGTACATAGTCACGTCACTGACTGTCCTCAGAGGAGCTCACACTCTAATCCCTACCATAGTCATAGTCTAATGTCCTACCATATTATTATTATTATGTATTTAAATAACACTGGCATCTCCTGCAGCACATTACAGAGTACATAGTCATATTACTGACTGTCCTCAGAGGAGCTCACACTCTAATCCTACCATAGTCATAGTGTAATGTCCTACCATATGCTTATTATATATTTATATAGCACTGACATCTTCTGCAGCACTTTACAGAGTACATAGTCATGTCGTTGGCTGTCCTCAGAGGAGCTCACAATCTAATCCTACCATAGTCATAGTCTAATGTCCTACCATATTATTATTATGTATTTATATAGCAGTGACATCTTCTGCAGCACTGTACAGAGTACATAGTCATGTCACTGACTGTCCTCAGAGGAGATCACAGTCTAATCCTACCATAGTCATAGTATAATGTCCTACCATATTATTATTATGTATTTATACAGCACTGACATCTTCTGCAGCACATTGCAGAGTACATAGTCATGTCACTGACTGTCCTCAGAGGAGCTCACACTCTAATCCTACCATAGTCATAGTGTAATGTCCTACCATATTATTATTATGTATTTATATAGCACTGACATCTTCTGCAGCACATTACAGAGTACATAGTCATGTCACTGACTGTCCTCAGAGGAGCTCACAATCTAATCCTACCATAGTCACAGTCTAATGCCCTACCATATTATTATTATGTATTTATATAGCACTGACATCTCCTGCAGCACTTTACAGAGTACATAGTCATGTCACTGACTGTCCTCAGAGGAGCTCACAATCTAATCCTACCATAGTCATAGTCTGATGTCCTACCATATTATTATTATGTATTTATATAGCACTGACATCTTCTGCAGCACATTACAGAGTACATAGTCATGTCACTGACTGTCCTCAGAGGAGCTCACACTCTAATCCCTACCATAGTCATAGTCTAATGTCCTACCATATTATTATTATTATGTATTTAAATAACACTGGCATCTCCTGCAGCACATTACAGAGTACATAGTCATATTACTGACTGTCCTCAGAGGAGCTCACACTCTAATCCTACCATAGTCATAGTGTAATGTCCTACCATATGCTTATTATATATTTACTAGCCGTCCCGCGACGTAGCATACGCCGCATCTTCTATCTATCTAATAGAGTACGTGCCTCAACCTTGAAGCAAGAAGAATAAAGGTGAGTACACACATCAGATAAAAGTCTTTGGAAAAATGAAAGATCACAGACCAATTTTACCCCCTTCCATGTAGTATCAGAGCCACACCTACACAGTCTATTCTATGGAGCTGAACTCCCCATCAGACAGAAATCTTACCCCCTTCCATGTAGTATGAGAGCCACACCTACACAGTCTATTCTATGGAGCTGATCTCCCCATCAGATAGAAATATTTGCAAGATGCTGCACACAAAGTTGCTGTACACATTCAAAAGATCATTATCTGCAAAAGATCCGTTCCTGCAAAAGATCAGTACCTACAAAATACATTCATAGTCTATATTTCCATGCGGATTATTGTGGACATTTTTCCGCATAAGGGCATAAGCATCCGCATACAATGAATTTTCGAAGCTGGTCGAAAACACAAATATTTCTGAAGATTTTCGTGAAAATTCGCCAAAAAACGAAAACAGGATTTTCGATGCGAAAATGACTTAGGCGAAAATTCGCAAGCAACACTGCTACATGCTACATTAGCACTATCCAGGAGCGCCACAGGGAGGATTCCCAATGCCCCCTTTTTATACAACCGGAGGGACCGCGGGAACCACAGCGGCACCCCGGAGGGGGATGCTAGGTGCCGCAGGCGACCCCCCCCCCAAGCGTGGCCAGCGCCAGGGAGAGCCGTATGCACCCACCTCCCAATATTAAAAACAGGCACTTACCTTAACGTCCATTGCGTTCTGCTACATGCGCATTAATTTTCTCATGGAAAGTATTTTTTGCAGTTTGTATCCTTTGGAGGCAGGTGGTGGATGGCTTGCTCCGGTGGTGTGAGCCCTGGAGTGAGTTGTCTGCACCTGTCCTCCCTCCCCCCCTCTGGAGTGCTGTATGTGAGCCAGCCCTGAGCTCTAAAGCTCGGGGTGACCCATGCTTCACTCCTTTCTCATGTGGTGCCCCCAAGTTAATGCGCATGTAGCAGAATGCAATGGACGTTAAGGTAAGTGCCTGTTTTTAATATTGGGAGGTGGGTGTGGACGGCTCTCCCCGACGCTGGCCACGCTTGGGGGGGGGGGTCGCCTGCGCCTCCCCCTCCGGGGTGCCGCTGTGGTTCCCAGGCAGTGAGAGAGCCTGGGACCCTGTGGTCCCCCCGGTTGTATTAAAGGGGGGCATTGGGAATCCTCCCCGTGGCGCTCCTGGATAGTGCTAATGTAGCATGTAGCAGTGTTGCTTGCGAATTTTCGCCTCGAAAATCCCGTTTTCGTTTTTTGGCGAATTTTCACGAAAATCTTCAGAAATATTTGCGTTTTCGACCAGCTTCGAAAATTCATTGTATGCGGATGCTTATGCCCTTATGCGGAAAAATGTCCACAATAATCCGCATGGAAATTCAATCTATGCGGACGTTTATACGGAAAAATTCCCGCAATAATGCGCAAGAAACTTCTCTGAATGCGGGCGCTAATGCCCTTATGTGGAAAATGTCCGCAATCATACGCAAGTAATGCGAAAATGACTGGCCTTAGGCGAAAATTAACGTGAAAAAATTAGATGGAAAATTTGCCTGTCAAAACGAAATTAGGCGAAAATTCGGTAAAAATTTATCGAAACAAATTTTTGCATTTTCGCTCATCACTGGCATATAGCAGGGCGACCGCTTTGCAGTATTGGTTTTTTGACCCTGCATAGTTTGGCATGCAAAAGCAAATGCATATTTGTATGAGCATTGCCTCATGAATAGCCAATTAGGCCAGATTTGCAAAGCCAGACTTGCTAGGGTAGGCCTCTTTTCCACGGACAGTTGATAGGCAGTAACATGCCTCTCAAACTCTTACAACTGCTCACTACTGCCTGGTAACAGCTTGCTGCTGCCTGGAAACTGCTTGTTGCTGCCTGGTATCTGCTCACTGCTGCCTGGTAACTGCTTGCTGCTGCCTGGTAACTGCTTGCTGCTGCCTGGTAACTGCTTGCTGCTGCCTGGTAACTGTTTGCTGCTGCCTGGTAACTGCTTGCTGCTGCCTGGTAACTGCTTACTGCTGCCTGGTAACTGCTTACTGCTGCCTGGTAACTGCTTGCTGAGCACACAGCTCAACAGTCCGTGGAAAAGAAGCCTAAAACTTGGTGATTGAGCACGCATACATTTTCTCATGCAAAGTACTTCTTCTTCTTGCTCGAAGGTTGAGGCACTTAGTCTATTATATATATAGATAGATAGATATAGCACTGACATCTTCTGCAGCACTTTACAGAGTACATAGTCATGTCGCTGGCTGTCCTCAGAGGAGCTCACAATCTAATCCTACCATAGTCATAGTCTAATGTCCTACCATATTATTATTATTATGTATTTATACAGCACTGACATCTTCTACAGCACATTGCAGAGTACATAGTCATGTCACTGACTGTCCTCAGAGGAGATCACAGTCTAATCCTACCATAGTCATAGTATAATGTCCTACCATATTATTATTATGTATTTATACAGCACTGACATCTTCTACAGCACATTGCAGAGTACATAGTCATGTCACTGACTGTCCTCAGAGGAGCTCACACTCTAATCCTACCATAGTCATAGTGTAATGTCCTACCATATTATTATTATGTATTTATATAGCACTGACATCTCCTGCAGCACTTTACAGAGTACATAGTCATGTCACTGACTGTCCTCAGAGGAGCTCACACTCTAATCCTACCATAGTCATAGTGTAATGTCCTACCATATTATTATTATTATGTATTTATATAGCACTGACATCTTCTGCAGCACAGTGCAGAGTACATAGTCATGTCACTGACTGTCCTCAGAGGAGCTCACAATCTAATCCTACCATAGTCACAGTCTAATGCCCTACCATATTATTATTATGTATTTATATAGCACTGACATCTCCTGCAGCACTTTACAGAGTACATAGTCATGTCACTGACTGTCCTCAGAGGAGCTCACAATCTAATCCTACCATAGTCATAGTGTAATGTCCTACCATATTATTATTATTATGTATTTATATAGCACTGACATCTTCTGCAGCACATTACAGAGTACATAGTCCTGTCACTGACTGTCCTCAGAAGAGCTCACACTCTAATCCTACCATAGTCATAGTCTGATGTCCTACCATATTATTATTATGTATTTATATAGCACTGACATCTTCTGCAGCACATTACAGAATACATAGTCATGTCACTGACTGTCCTCAGAGGAGCTCACACTCTAATCCTACCATAGTCATAGTCTAATGTCCTACCATATTATTATTGTGCATTTATATAGCACTGACATCTTCTGCAGTACATTACGGAGTACATAGTCATGTCACTGACTGTCCTCAGAGGAGCTCACAATCTAATCCTACCATAGTCATAGTCTAATGTCCTACCATACTATTATTTATTTATCTAGCACTGACATCTTCTGCAGCACATTACAGAGTACATAGTCATGTCACTGACTGTCCTCAGAGGAGCTCACAATCTAATCCTACCATAGTCATAGTCTAATGTCCTACCATATTATTATTATTTATTTATATAGCACTGACATCTCCTGATGCACTTTACAGAGTACATAGGCATGTCACTGACTGTCCTCAGAGAGCTCACATTCTAATCCTACCACAGTCATAGTATAATGTCCTACCATATTATTATTATGTATTTATCTAGCACTGACATCTTCTGCAGCACTGTACAGAATGCATAGTCGCTATCCTCAGTCATTTTAATTACCTTAATCTTGTGATCAGACTCTCTAACCTGAGATGGTACACTGGACTTTATATATACTTACCTGGGGCTTCCTCCAGCCCCATGAGCCCTGTGGCCTCCCTCCCTGGCCTCTTTGCCCCCTCTGTTCTGGCGCTATGACTCCCAGTAATCCCCTGCGATGTGGGCACCCTCTGTCACGCTTTTGTCCCCGAGAGCGTCCTGCGCAGTACTGCTGCGCAGGCACAAAATGCTCCTGGACGCAGTAGCGCAATGAGGGGTGCACGTCTGGACGAGCTGCGCATGCGCAGAACAGCACTTCCAGCCGGATTACCGGGAGGCATAGCACAAGAGGCCACAGTGCTCATGGGGCTGGAGGAAGCCCCAGGTAAGTATAAATAAAGCCCAGTGTACCATCTCAGGGTCACATTAATTTTAACCCTTTTTCCCATAATCCTAATGTCAAATTCCTAGCCTCACCCTAAACTGCCAAAATGCCAAGCCTTTAATGTCCACTAACCACTTTTTTTTTTTTGGGTAAATACCTAACCCTAATATCCTGATCTATCAGATCCTAATTCCGCTGATTGTCGTGGGGCGGCTGAAGGTAGTGGGCCTTGGGCGGTAAAAAGTACAAATCCGGCCCTGCTGGCACGGCCGCACATGCGTAGTAGCTGAGAGTCACTCATGCGCAAGCAATTACGGCTTGCCGCGCACGTACGGCACTGATGCCAGATGAGGATCACGGCCGGGCATGCGTAGTAGCAGAGAGTCACTCATGCACAAGCAGTTACGGCTTGCCGCGCACGTACGGCACTGATGCCAGATGAGGATCGCGGCCGCGCATGCGTAGTAGCAGAGAGTCACTCGTGCACAAGCAGTTATGGCTTGCTGCGCACGTACGGCACTGATGCCAGATGAGGAGCACGGCTCTCATAAGATTTGTTGGCAACCTTCTGGGGGTCTGCACTCGGTGAGGAAAGGCCATAGAATGCCTATTAAGGCTTCCCTCTATTTAGGTAAGGATCTCGTTCTGTACCCGAGCTTTAGCTTGGGTATACTTTAAGGACAGACAATTACTCTTCTCACTTGTGTAGATTACTAATTCCTAAAAGGTTTACTTTGATGAAAACTCACCACAGTTACAAAAGTGTGTGGTTTTCAGCCCTGCAAACATAATATGAAGGTGATTCCCAACTCTCCATTAGCGTGACCTCTGAGCTCCTTGCAAGGTGGAGGCTGCAATATGACCTCATCTTCTCAGACACAGGAATGCAGAGAGTGACCCAAAAACCCTTCTTTGTTTTTAGTCATGATGATGATGATGAGGAGTTCCTGCAGGCAATGTAAAAAGTGACCAAATTATTATCAGTGATGGGCTAAAATGCTGATATTCTTTTTTTCGTGAAAAGAATTATAATGAATTAAAATTAATTGTTGCGAAAATAATGTTAAAGTCGACTTTTGAGTGAAAATGCTATTGAAAACCATTTTGTAATAAGTTTTAAGATTTTTCACATTTTTGCAAATTTTAACACTAAAATAAATGACTTTTTTTGTGTTCTTAAAATCAATAATACCATTTTCGGTGTGAAAATGACTGGCGGAAATGTGCGAGCAATACTGATGATTATATCCCAGAATTTGTTTTCACATAGTTTGAAGAATGTTACTCAGCTCGCATTTCAGATTTATCAGATTCACCTTCTGGCTGCTCAAAATGACAACTTTGTTTTCCACTCTTCTGGAAATGTTATTTGATCAGTACGATGAAGATTGCCAAAATGCCAGCGATGAATGTAATGATCTAGTTACGACTACGCAAAATTTTGCATTTATGCAGAATTTTCATAATTCCGATACATTTTTGTAATTATGATTGTTTCTGCAACAGAAACTAATCAGAATTTTGTGTTTAATGCGGAAATTCATCCGTTCTCGAAATTGTGTTCTAGTCCAGAGCCTCCTGATACATTTAAAGGGACAGCATGTGCATTATTAGATATTGCAAGGCCCCAAACTTATGCTACGTACACACATGCGACAACGATCGTTCGTTGAGAACGACGAACGAGCTTTTAATTGATGAAAGAATGACCTGAGTAAAGTTAGTTTTTAAATGTGTGTAACGATCTGATCGTTAGAATGAACGTTACATCACGTAAAGCAACTATTGCGCCTGCGCATAAAAATGAGAAGTTTCAGGGAGAAATAGTGAAATGCGCATGTCAAGCCTAGTACGAACGGCCGTTTCCAACGATGTACTACTTTTGCAAACGATCGTCGTTGGTTAAAATCCGCCGAGACAGAACTTCCTTTTGTAGCGATTTGGCTCGTTCGTCGTTTGCCTTAATAGTCGGTGGTTCGTTTTTTGTAACGATCGTCGTTAGTAAAGATCGGGGAACGATCGTTACAAATGACTATAGTCGCATGTGTGTACGCACCTTAAGTGTGTCAGCATGACCTCTAAGTGCCCCTTGACAAAGAGCACCTGTCTTAGAAGTAACTGCAGGTAGAGGCTCCTGATAAATTTAAAGTGACAGCACATGCAGGTACCTTTGTATTATCAGATATTGCAAGGCCCAAAACCAAGTGTCTCAGCATGCATGACCGCTAAGTGCACCTTGATAAAGAGCACCTGTCTTAGAAGTGGCTGCAGATAGAGCCTCCTGATACATTTAAAGTAACAGCACATTCAGGGGCCTTTGCATTATCAGTAATTGCAATCAAATGAGTGACTTCCGTAGTTTAGTAATTACGTCCATTTTTATAATTAAAATAAGTTTGTTTAGAAAACACAAAATTACACATAAACTGCGAATTTGAGTAGGAGCGCGAAACTATGCGATGGAAATTACGCTTACAGAATTCCGAATTACAGCTTGTATGGCAATTACGAAATCACGAATTTGCATCGTAATGGCAATATGCAAATTTCGGCTCAGCACGAGCCAGCGTTACCAAACCCCAGCTAGATTTCACTGTCATAAATAAGAAAAAAACAGGTAATAATAGTTACTAGAGAAAGGAAAGGAAACTGTGAGAGAACGCGGAAAAGCCGCCGCGTGTACTGACAGTAAGGCGGCTGATTCCGCGTCCAACGCGGCGGTTTGCACGCAGCAGCGTGCGTCTGGTGTGGCTGGGTCTGTTGGTTCACACAGGCTTAGGAATAAACGCGCACGCGCTGAGAGGCAGAACTTTTATGACGGCCAAGGGGGGACCAGCTGACCAGGCTGGTCAGCTGACGCCAGAGCAAGTTACTATTGGTCCATCACTTAGGGGTGGCGCCAGAGAGCGCTATACTATATATAGTTACTGCTGGCCAGTCACAAGTTGTCTGCCGTTGCGAACACTACGTGGAAGCACTCAGACCTTAGTCAGATCCTACAGTGTGTTAGAACCAGGAGAACCTGGGAATTCACACTGAGCCAGATTACTTGTCTTATTACTGTGTTTATTTCTCAGACTAGTTCCAGGGTGTAGAGACCACAGACCTCACACCCAGACTAGGGATCTTGTGTTATCATCTGTTTATACTTCAGACTAGTTCCAGGGTGTAGAGACCACAGACCTCACACCCAGACTAGGGATCTTGTGTTATCATCTGTTTATACTTCAGACTAGTTCCAGGGTGTAGAGACCACAGACCTCACACCCAGACTAGGGATCTTGTGTTATCATCTGTTTATACTTCAGACTAGTTCCAGGGTGTAGAGACCACAGACCTCACACCCAGACTAGGGATCTTGTGTTATCATCTGTTTATACTTCAGACTAGTTCCAGGGTGTAGAGACCACAAACCTCACACCCAGACTAGGGAACTTGTGTTATCATTCTGCTTATACTTCAGACTAGTTCCAGGGTGTAGAGACCACGGACCTCACACCCAGACTAGGGAACTTGTACCATCATCTGTTTATACTTCAGACTAGTTCCAGGGTGTAGAGACCACTGACCTCACACCCAGACTAGGGCACTTGTGTTATCGTCTGTTATACTTCAGACTAGTTCCAAGGTGTAAAGACCAAGGGCCTCACACCCAAGACTAGGCATTGTTTGATATCTGTTATGACCTATTGCTTTCCTGACTACGCCTCTGATCCGGTACCTCGCATATCTGATACTCTGTTGCTAAACCCTGCTAGCCTTGGATACCGAATCAGCCTTCTGTCTATGTACCTTGTCTGACCGTGTGTTGCTGACCTGGCTTGCCCGACCCCGAGAGCTATCTCTCCTGTTAAGAGATAGTCTCCAGATCAGTCAGTGACATTCACCTTGGGTGTCACTCACTCTCTGGTCCTTCCTACCTTCAGCCTGACTCCACCCCTTGGAGAGTCTCAGGCTGCTGGGAGGTTTCTGTATCTCAAGAGCAGTATTGCCCATACTGTCTCTGATTACCTGTGCATTACTCAAAGTACTACTGTTACACCAAACACTCACACTATATAGGTGTCCAGAGGTTAGCAATATATATGTATTATCGGGGATTCTGCAGATCATCCATAATCAGGTATATATCTGCATTCTTGGTGATACTGCAGATCACCAATAATCAGATTCTCTCTGCGTGCTGACACCAATCGTTACAGAAACATGCACAGGGATGGTTGGAAATGCCAATTTCTGATTCTGCACAAATTCTGATTCCTACCAATGCCAAATTTCCAATTTCCTTTTTTACTGATTTCTTATTTTCCACTTTACCGATTTCCGCTATTCCAATTTCTGATTTTCTATTTTTTTCTGATTTCCGGTTTTTCAATGTCCGAGGAGTATACGGTCTTTTTTTTTTTATTTTATTTTTTTTTTTTTTTGCATCATAGAATCAAAAAAAAAAAAAAAAAAAAAAAAAAGACTACAAAATTGGAAAATCAAAAACGTAATATTGTGATTGATCTAAAATGACTGCAGTAATGTGATTTTGGCAGTAAAATGATTTATACTCTGATTGGTCCAATGCTTTTCAGTTCTGTGACTGAGCTAAAATTACCGATCTCTGCGGAATTCTGATGTCTGAACTCGGAAGCATTCAACCAATCAGAGAATGCAGAATTTTTCTGCAAAAAATCGGATTTTCCAAAGTAATTTTAGACCAATCACGATCACAATTGTTTTGCCTAATTTCCAATTTTCGGATTTCTAAATTTTTTTTGTATTTTTTTTTGCATTCTCTGATGCAAAAATGCCAAATAAAATACTCCTCGGAAATTGGAAAATCGAAAATTGGGATTGGCTGAAATCAGAATTTTGGTGAAATTGGAAACAGGCATTTTCGATTATCTCTACCATAACAAGGGCCGAATTTACCATAAGGCACTGTAGGCACGTGCCTGCAGGCGCATGATGACGGAAAGGCGGCTCATGCCCCTCCCTGAGCAACTCCCTCACGCCTTACCTATCCTAATGAGAGTGTAAATGAGAGGTTACTCACCCAGCTCTCTGCATTCCACTGATGAGATCTCCCTTCAGGGACACCTCTAGCTACTTAAAACTGAGTTTACCTCTCTGGCTTCCTAATACTTTTTGGGGCATCGCTAGCTACTTAATATTGAGTGTACCTCTGGCTACCTAATACTAAGGGGCACCTGTAGCTACCTATTACTTGGGGGCACATCTAGCTACTTAATATTGAGGGTACATCTGGCTACCTAATACTAAGGGGCACCTGTAGCTACCTATGATGGGCAAGGGAAGTTAGAGTGAAGTGACAGCTGGGCCAGTCAGCACACTTGCAGTGCGGCTCGGTGGGTGTTTGTAGGTTCATGGAGGGCGGAGTCTAAGGTGCCAGGACATCTGTGCCTATAGACTCCTGTGAGATAAATCTGGGCCTGCATGCATGGAGGGCGGAGTCTAGGGTGTCAGGACATCTGTGCCTATAGGCTCCTGTGAGGTAAATCTGGGCCTGCATGCATGGAGGGTGGAGTCTAGGGTGCCAGGACATCTGTGCCTATAGGCTCCTGTGAGGTAAATCTGGGCCTGCATGCATGGAGGGTGGAGTCTAAGATGCCAGGACATCCTTGCCTATAGGCACCTGTGAGATAAATCCGGGCCTGACCGTAAACGGGCAGTTATTGAGATTCTGATATTGTTATACATAAACCTCTAACATTTTTAAATTTCCCACATTGGTTAATTTGTGCCTAGCAGTGTGACTACAACATATTAAGCATTTTAGGAGACAGTTTAAAGGATACCCGAGGTGACATGTGACATAATGAGATAGACATAGGTATGTACAGTGCCTAGCACACCAATAACTAGGCTGTGTTACTTTTTCTCTTTCTTTGCCTGAAAGAGTTAAACATCAGATATGTAAGTGGCAGTTCCTGTCTGAGTCAGGACTGTGTCAGACTATACTGTGACCCTCACTGATAAGAAATTACAACTAAAAACACTTTCCTAGCAGAAAATGGCTTCTGAGAGCAGGAGAGAGATAAAAAGGGCCAATAGTTCATAGCTTTCATCTCTGGCGTGCTTCAATGAATGTGTCATTGAGCAGAAAAAAAAAAACAGTAAAAACTTAAAAAGTAGATTTAAATATAAAATAAAAGTCATTTTTAGGAGAAGGAGGATAGATACAATTGTTTATTTCATTAGTTTATTTTCACCTCAGGTGTCCTTTAAGATTAAAGAATAATAAAGGATTGTATGGCAAAGCAGGGTTTATTAAAACAACCTGAACTGAAAAATAAAAGTCAAAAAAATCATAAACATGTCATACTTACCTCCCATGTACTCTACTCATCAGTCTCTTTCTCCTCTCCTGCGTCCTGTTTGTCCACTGTGGTCGATGGAATTCTCTGTCCTCCATTTTTAAATGATTATGATCCCATAACAGCTTCCAGGTCAGCACTCCATTAACCTGTAATATAATCCACTTGAGCCATATGGAAGCATGGGCATTACTTTGCTTGTCAGTGGCCCTTTCAGTTATAACAGCAACTGATTTAGTGAAAATTGTCCATAAGGCTTTCAGCTTCCAAAGAGACACGTTTGACTAGATCTAGTCGGAACTGGAAGGAGTCATTGTTATAAGTAAATAGTGAGCTTCTGAGTAGTGCTGAGCACACATTACACACAGATGTAGTTTTACGTTGAAATTCACAATTAGAATGCAAAATCATAATGCAAAATTTCAGAAAAAATCATAATTAATTTTGTCTGTAATTGCAATCATTCATAGTTTGTCGTAATTTCCGTGTAATTTTCACTTAATCTTGTGCCAGCTTTAGTGGGGAATTGCAAAAGCCCCCATGCCCGCTATTGCCACTAAAATGGCTATATATGTTAAGGAGAATAGTCGGTACAAGAAAAAAGGTTTTCAAAAATACCTTGTAGTTTTTGAGAAAATTTATTTTAAAAATGCAAAGAAATAAATAGTTTTTAAACTGTCTTTTTTCTGAGTTTAAAAAACATTTTTCCTTTGCATTTTTAAAATCGATTTTCTCAACTTTCTTAACTTGTACCCACTATTCTTAGTTGAATTTACAAATTGTAATCACATTTGGGTGTAATTGCCAAAATGTACATGAAATTTTGCGTAATCGTAATTACTTGATCATCATTATTTCTGAGGGGAACTGACAGCAAGCTAAATATGTAATAGTCGTTTGGAGGTACATCATGTGCATATTTCAAATAATTTTACTTGGTTCAGGTTCCCTTTAAGCTAAGTCATCCTAAGAGAAATAGTCATAAAGGAATCAGACATTGCTTTATACTGTATGCCAATAACATTTCACTCAGAAAACTGAAACAATAACTGAGATGCCTAAAAGCACCTGAAGAAAAAAACAAACAAAAAAAACCAAACACAAACTTTATTTTGTCTACCACCAGAGATGAGGCTGAAGATGCATTTGAGGAGCATTCATTACAATAACACTTCCATATCCGATATCTTGAAAAGGTGTGGGGGAGCGTCTCAGATGTGAAATGACTGAATGATATTCCATTGCCTGCAGAGACACATATTAAAGGGGTTCTTCCACGAATGAGGAAAAAAATAAAAAGTGGTTGTCACAAGAGCCCTTAGTGGTCAGACCGCAATTGGCCTTCTAAACGGTGCCAGCGCACAGATCGTGCGAACTCTGGTCGCAGTCAATGCGCAGGAACCGCTAAGAATTAGCCGCAGACAAACCAGAAGGGAGCCTGTGAGATACGGGTAATTACAACTTCACACACTGGTTCAGGGTATCTGCCACCACCGCGGTTACCATGGGACCGAGGAGCCCACTGACTGACTAGTCCTGCGAATAAAACGGTTAAACACACGGTATTCTGTCTAGCCAACAACAAACAAACAGTAGCATCTCTTCAGAGACCCGGGATCAGTTCTGTGTGTGCTGATAAGCAGGGTAGCGGACAGTGAATGACTTGGAGAAAGTCGTTTATTCACGGCAATATAAATAATTAATATATACAGACAATTATTAAAATCAACAATTATTAAAACAGTAATAGCCAGTATAAAAAATAAAAGAAGGGATAAAAATACTTAGTTCCTGGAAAGATGTCCTTTTTGTGGGAAGAATCATAAAGTTCTTGGTTTCAATCAAAGTCCAGAGTTCAGACCAGGTGGATGCCAGCATATCCTCAAGCTGGCACAGATGCGTTCAAGATGTTTCAGGGTGGAGGACACTGAGTTTGGGTCCTCTGCCATTCTTATGCCCCTGATTCAGTAGGAGGGAGTGAGGGCGGGGCCACACACCCCCTTAGAACATGAGATGAGTCCTCCCGTTGTCCTGGGGGACCAGAAATCATACCTTAACCATATATGGGCTCTATCTCACAGAACCGTACAGGTCAGGGCAGATTTACTAATATTTTCAGGTCTGCCTCGATGTACCCAGCAGCCTGATACCAAACATGAGGGGTGGGACCCCTGTGGTATCATTAGGGCACTGTTGAACTGCCTAACTGGCAGTCTTTACCTCAGAATGTTCTGAAATGTTCTCAGAACCAACGCCAGACAGGGCCCTCCATGCTCTGTTAGTTTGGAGGGTCTGCCAGCCTGGCAACACAGAAAATATGACACATATAGCAGTTTATGGAATATGATCTACCTCTGGGATTGATAGCAGGTCATTCCTAGGTGAGGTCCTTTTGAAGCTGGCAGCAGCAAGCCACATGTCGGCTCCCCTGCTGGGGGAAGGAGCCAGAGGGTCTGAGTTGTCCCACTCCAGATTGCTTCTGTCATGGTGCTTGTCACCTATACCTGATGGATGGGCCATCAGCACAGCTTGAAGCCAGGGACTCTTCTGCAGCAGATTAGGCCCCAGGCTCATTAGCATATCAAAAGAGCCATTCTGCAGTTAGGCTGATGCTATCTCTCTGCTGAGAAAAGACTCAGTTGCTCCTACACACTCAACCCAGATTCTATCGATTTGAAGCGCAATCGATGCAGAGAATCGAGTGCAATCGCTTTTCTTCACGGGCGGTTACAGGACGCGCCTGCGGCCCCGCAACTGTCCGTGACAGCACCCCCTGGGGAGAAGGCAGATAGACATGCATCAGCAAGATGTGTGTCGTTGCCGCTAACCTGCGATATCTGATCTAGTTCCCCGTTGCAACGGGATAGCCCGTCGGCGTTCTGGTGTCGGCTGCCCGCTGCGTGTCGGCCAACCTGGCTGACGGGTCTCGGGTTGCCAGTGTGGCGGGAAAACCTATTGGAGCCTGTGGCTCGGTTCCCCTGGACCGGTCGCGGTCTGCTACCCTCAGGTTTGACCCGACATGGACCGTTCTGGACAGGGCGTTTGCGCCACTGCAGTCGGACGTGGGGTCTGCCGGGACTGCTGACAACGGGCAGTGGGTTGGTTAGGACAACAGCCAGCCCACGCAGGGTTCCCCTGCTAAGTGGCTGTGGACCTAAGGGAACCCCGCGGGAATCCCTGGACCATCCCAGCTCCTGACAGACGGCACATGCCCTGCAGTAGTTCGCTACATCCCTGTTCATCCGGGGCCAATAAAACTGTTTCCGAATACCGGCAAGTGTCTTGCAGACACCCGAGTGCCCTGTCAGAGGATTACCATGTGCGGATTTCAGCACATGTCCCCTGAACGCACTCGGGACCACAAGCCATTTGGCATTCGCGTGGGATCTACCTGTAGGGGGCTGTACAGACTCACTGTACAGTCTCTCACCTTCCCAGTACACCTTGAAAGCGGCCCCGTCTGCGAGGGGCTCAGCGGCTTGCTGCCTGAGCACCTCCAGGCTTGGGTCACTTTGTAGTGCGGCTGAGAATACGGCGCTGTCAGTTTCAGCCAACTGGCTCATGTCACACGAGGCCAGCGGCTGAAAGGTCTCATCCCTGCGGTCAGAGGAGGGAGTGAGGGCGGGGCCACACACCCCCTTAGAACATGAGATGAGTCCTCCCCTTGTCCTGGGGACCAGAAATCATACCTTAACCATATATGGGTTCTATCTCACAGAACCGTACAGGTCAGGGCAGATTTACTAATATTTTCAGGTCTGCCTTGATGTACCCAGCAGCCTGATACCAAACATGAGGGGTGGGACCCCTGTGGTATCATTAGGGCACTGTTGAACTGCCTAACTGGCAGTCTTTACCTCAGAATGTTCTGAAATGTTCTCAGAACCAACGCCAGACAGGGCCCTCCATGCTCTGTTAGTTTGGAGGGTCTGCCAGCCTTGCAACACAGAAAATATGACACAGATAGCAGTTTATGGAATATGATCTACCTCTGGGATTGATAGCAGGTCATTCCTAGGTGAGGTCCTTTTGAAGCTGGCAGCAGCAAGCCACATGTCGGCTCCCCTGCTGGGGGAAGGAGCCAGAGGGTCTGAGTTGTCCCACTCCAGATTGCTTCTGTCATGGTGCTTGTCACCTATACCTGATGGATGGGCCATCAGCACAGCTTGAAGCCAGGGACTCTTCTGCAGCAGATTAGGCCCCAGGCTCATTAGCATATCAAAAGAGCCATCCTGCAGTTAGGCTGATGCTATCTCTCTGCTGAGAAAAGACTCAGTTGCTCCTACACACTCAACCCAGATTCTATTGATTTGAAGCGCAATCGATGCACAGAATCGAGTGCAATCGCTTTTCTTCACGGGCGGTTACAGGACGCGCCTGCGGCCCCGCAACTGTCCGTGACAGTGGTTTATGCATAAACTATTAAACATCCTTCTAAAATAGTGTAAAAAGTTTTTTTAAAAAATGAATTTTTTCATCAATACAACATGTATTGTAAATAGTGACGGATGACGGCTGGGAGGCTAATCCATTCGTTAGGGGTGTGTTTTTTTTTTACTATCTTTTCACAACCATAACTCCTGCCTACCTAGTTTTCAATGGTATAACCCACTTCTAGCAGGAATCGTCATTATAGCCCTAATAGCTGAGCTCTGCTGAGCTGCTGAATATCTGTTTAAATTGTTGCTAGGCAACCAGACCCCAGTGCAGAGACTCCTTTGTGGAAAAAGAGTCATAAGCTGCTGGGAGAATCAGTCCCATCTACACCATATGATTCTTTGTCAGATTTGATTCAATTTGATTTGATTCATTGATGATTTGATTCAATCTGACATGTCCGATTCATGATTCAATTCGATTCGATTCAAATTGAATCGAATCATGAATCGGACTTGCCAGATTGAATCAAATCAAATCAATGAATCAAATTAAATTGAATCGAATCTGACAAAGAATCATATGGTGTAGATGGGACTGATTCCCCCAGCTGCTTATGAGTCTCTGCACGGGGTCTGGTTGCCTAGCAACAATGTAAACACATATTGAGCAGCTCAGCCAAGCTCAGCTGTTATAGCTGTTCCTGCTAGAAGTGGGTTATACCACTGAAAACTATGTAAGCAGCAGTTATGGTTGTAAAAGATAGTAAAAAAAAAACAATCCTAACAAATGGATTAGCCTCCCAGCCGTCATCTGTCACTGTGTTACATTACATGTTGTATTGATGAAAAAATTCATTTTTTTAAAAAACTTTTTTACACTATTTTAGAAGGATGTTTAATAGTTTATGCATAAACCACTTTTTATTTTTTTCCTCATTCGTGGAAGAATCCCTTTAAGGAACTTGGTATAAATACTTTACTGGAAATAACATTCCTATTCATATAGCTCCTAAGAGCATACCATAAAGAATCATCACAGGAAACTCTATTGCTTAACCTCCCTGGCGGTAAGCCCGAGCTGAGCTCGGGCTATGCCGCGCAGGGGGAGATCTCAGCCCCTGGTGGGGCGATTTTTAATCTGTAAATTGCTGTGCGCGCAGCCAGCACTTTGCTAGCCGCGCGCACAGCTTGATCGCCGCCGCTCTGCGGCGATCGGCCGCACGCAGCGGCGAAAGAGGGCCCCCCCCCCGCCAGAGCCCTGCGCTGCCCGGACCAATGAGTTCCGGGCAGCGCTATGGGCTGGATCGGAGGTGTCCCGATCGTCGCCATGGCGACAGGAGAAGCCAAACAGGGGAACGCGTTGTATACGCGTTCCCCTGTTTGCTATAGATGCCGGCGACGATCGCACTAGAGGGACACATGCGCCCTCTAGTGGTGTTTCATGTAGCTACCACTCTGGTAGCTTTACATGAAACAAAAAAAAAAATTTTTTTAAAAAAGTTTTTTTTGCCAATTTGGCAAAAAAAATTAACCGCCAGGGAGGTTAATGCTTACACCTGTAAAAAGATCCAGAAGCAGAACTCGAAAGCTTACACCCAAAAGAATAATGCTAAATGGCGACCTCTCTGACCGCTCCCCATGAGGGCTGTTCTTGGCAGGTATGAAAGTAGAAAATTAATTGATTCAGAATATGTAGATTAACCAAATTTGAGAGGAAGATCAGAAATAGCAACATTTTTATACCTAGGTAGGCTATGGCAGTTTTTTGGTATTCTAAGGTGGTGGACTTAGGCTCAAGATTTATTACCAGTGGGAAGGGGTGGGGTGGGGGTCCCCAGCGGCAGGAGTTTGCTTTTATGGAAATGTATCAGTAGGCTTGAGAGGGAAGCAAAGAAATGCAAAATGTTTGACAATCTTTGGAACATGTTTTTAGGTTTCAGAAATATGAAGAAGAATGTCATCAGCAAAGAAGTCTACTTTTGAGGTTGAATCACCGATCTTGATTCCAGAGAACAATTTATCTGACAGGAGGGATCTAGATAGTTGTTCAATGGCTAAATTAAATTAAAAAAGGGGACGGGGGCAGCCCAGTCTGGTTCCTCTTTGCAATATTAGTGCATCTGATTGTTGACCAGAAATGGAATCTAGAAAGCCACCTATGAACCTCATAGTACTAAGGACATTGAAAAGCCAAGACCAAGTAACCCTATTAAAGAGAGTCTGAAGCGAGAATAAATCTCGCTTCAGACCTCATAGATAGCAGGGGCATGTGTGCTCCTGCTAAACCGCCGCTATCCCGCGGCTAAACGGGGGTCCCTTCACCCCCGAATCCCCTCCGTGCAGCGGTGGATTACTTCCTGTTTGAGGCAGGGCTAACCGTCGCAGCCCTGCCTCATGCGCGTCTATCAGACGCGTATCTCCGCCTCTCCCCCACCCCTCTCAGTCTTCCTTCCAAACATGCCCCTGCTAACTATGAGCTCTGAAGCGAGATTTATTCTCGCTTCAGAGTCTCTTTAAAGGCCTTCTCCATGTCCAGCACTAAAACTGCTGATGTATGTGGAGAATAATCCTTATAACTTAAAGAGACTCTGTAACAAAATGTTCAGCCTTATTTCTTCTAGCCTATAAGTTCCTATACCTGTTCTAATGTGGTCTGTTTTACTGCAGCCTTTCCTAGTTGCACAGTGGCTGTATTATGTCTGTTACCTAATCTAACCTTCTTTCCTTTGCCGGCTTTGTCGGCTGAGGCAGGAATGTGCTGCTCTGCTGTGATAGGATTGAAGTTATACACACCCTCTCCACGCCCCCTGCAGGCTCTGTATGAGTCACAGATTGAGCTTTTCTAAGCCTATCACATGCTGGTTAGCAGCCATGTTTTTTGTTTGTAAACACTGCCTAAAACTGGCAATTACAACTTCATATTGAGACCTGAAGATGAAACTACCCGTATATACTCGTAAGCAAGCCGACCCGCATATAAGCCGACCCCCCAACTTTTACCTGAAAAACCAGGAAAAAATGATTGACCCTCATATAAGCCGGGGGAAGGGAATGCTGGCCGCGTGATCCTCCCCCCAGTGTGTCCCATTATAGCTAGTATAGTGCCCAGTATGGGTAGGTAGTGCCTCAGTATAGCTAGTAAAGTGCCCAGTATAGCTAGTATAATGCCCAGTATAGCTAGTAAAGTGCCCAGTATAGCTAGTATCATGCCCAGTATAGCTAGCATAGTGCTCAGTATAGCTAGTATAGTGCCCAGTATAGCTAGTACCGTGCCCAGTATAGCTAGTAAAGTGCCCAGTATAGCTAGTAAAGTGCCCAGTATAGCTAGTGTAGTGCCCAGTATAGCTAGTGTAGTGCCCAGTATAGCTAGTATAGTGCCCCAGTATAGCTAGTATAGTGCCCAGTATAGCTAGTATAGTGCCCAGTATAGCTAGTATAAGGCCCAGTATAGCTAGTAAAGTGCCCAGTATAGCTAGTATAGTGCCCAGTATAGCTAGCATCGTGCCCAGTATAGCTAGCATAGTGCTCGGTATAGCTAGTATAGTGCCCAGTATAGCTATTATTGTGCCCAGTATAGCTAGTAAAGTGCCCAGTATAGCTAGTAAAGTGCCCAGTATAGCTAGTATAGTGCCCCAGTATAGCTAGTATAGTGCCCAGTATAGCTAGTATAGTGCCCAGTATAGCTAGTATAGTGCCCCAGTATAGCTAGTATAGTGCCCAGTATAGCTAGTATAGTGCTTAGTATAGCTAGTATAATACCCAGTATAGCTAGTATCGTGACCAGTATAGCTAGTAAAGTGCCTAGTATAGCTAGTATAGTGCCCCAGTAAAGCTAGTATAGTGCCCAGTATAGCTAGTATAGTGCCCAGTATAGCTAGTATAGTGCCCCAGTAAAGCTAGCATAGTGCCCCAGTATAGCTAGTATAGTGCCCAGTATAGCTAGTATCGTGCCCAGTATAGCTAGTAAAGTGCCTAGTATAGCTAGTATAGTGCCCCAGTAAAGCTAGTATAGTGCCCAGTATAGCTAGTATAGTGCCCAGTATAGCTAGTATAGTGCCCCAGTAAAGCTAGCATAGTGCCCCAGTATAGCTAGTATAGTGCCCAGTATAGCTAGTATCGTGCCCAGTATAGCTAGTAAAGTGCCCAGTATAATTAGTATATTGCCCCAGTATAGCTAGTATAGTGCCCCAGTACAGCTAGTATAGTGCCCCAGTAAAGCTAGCATAGTGCCCCAGTATAGCTAGTATAGTGACCAGTATAGCTAGTATCGTGCCCAGTATAGCTAGTAAAGTGCCCAGTATAATTAGTATATTGCCCCAGTATAGCTAGTATAGTGCCCCAGTATAGCTAGTATAGTGCTCAGCATAGGTAGATAGTGCCCAGTATAGCTAGTATAGTGCCCCAGTATAGCTAGTATAGTGCTCAGCATAGGTAGATAGTGCCCAGTATAGCTAGTATAGTGCCCCAGTATAGCTAGTATAGTGCTCAGCATAGGTAGATAGTGCCCAGTATAGCTAGTATAGTGCCCCAGTATAGCTAGTATAGTGCTCAGCATAGGTAGATAGTGCCCAGTATAGCTAGTATAGTGCCCCAGTATAGCGCCCCAGTATGTGTAGGGCCACTGCTATTAGCTTACCCGGCGGCTTCCAATATTCCCGTCTCCGTCTCCTGCACGGGGCATGTAAATAATTCACAGCAGCTCGCCCCACGGCAGCTGCTGTGGGATGACGGAGGAAGCCTAGAGAGAGCAGCTTCCTGTAGCGGCGATGTGTGTCGCGTTGCTATGGGAACCGCTCTCCCTACAGCTTCCTCCCTCATCACACAGCAGCCGCCGTGGGGCGAGCTGCTGTGAATTATTTACATGCCCCGTGCAGGAGACGGAGAGGGGAATATTGGAAGCCGCCGGGTAAGCTAATAGCAGCAGTGGCGGCCACGAGGAGGGGGGGGAGGGGTCGCTGGTGGGAGCCTACTCGGACCAACATGACTCACAAACAAGCCGACCCCCCAACTTTTGGCCCACTTTTGGGGGGTCAAAAATTCGACTTGCTTGCGAGTATATACGGTATGTTTATTGATATACAGAGTATGTATACAAAGATAGAAGCTCTTCATAAACATAAATACCGGTAACAATGATACCCAGACAATGGTGCTAATGATAATGAATGTGAAGCAAATAAACAGTAAATCATAATAAAAGTAATAAAAGAAAAAAAAAAAAAAACCTCAACACCACAATGACAATATCCAAACAAGAAAGCACTGTGCAAAATAATTCAGGGAACAATAATTGTTACATAAATCAGCCCCCCCTCCCCACTTACCAATAAACCACATATTGAAACCAAATGTACATAAGACACATTGGGCCATGTGCAATTCACGTTTTCTCCTGAGTTTTCTCCTAGGTGATATTTTCACACCTTGACATAAAATGCATTTGAAACTACCAGTAAACAAGAAAATACTCAAAATTATTTTGATAGTGGTTGTTCACCAACATTTGGGTACTTTTTCAATTGTAAAATGCTGAAAAGTTATTTTAAAGAGAAGATGAAAATTATCTCCTAGGAGAAAACTCAGGAGAAAAAAAATAATTGCATATGGGCCATTGGGCCATATGTAATTTTTTTTTCCCCCTTGAGTTATCTCCTAGGAGAAATTTTTCATCTTCTCTTTAAACTAAATTAAAAAAAATTACAATTAAAAAGGACCCAGAAGTTGGGGAAAAACTACTCTCAATTTTATTTTGAGTATTTTCATGCTTGCTTGTGACATAAAAGGCATTTTATGGCAAGTTGTGAGAATATGACTAGGAGAAAACTCAGGAGAAAACGTGAATTGCGTGTGAGCCATTGGCCCATATGCAATTATGTTTTACTCCTAGGAGATAAGTTTCTAATTCTCTTTTAGGCTGGTTTCACAGTGGGATGTTAAAGTCCCACGTTACAGCAGCCAGTAACGCAGCCTAACTCACAGCACTGTAAAATCATTGTGCTGTTCATAGTGCTACATTGTAACGCAGCACGTTAAAACAAAGTGCTGCATGCTGTACATTATACTGGGCTAAGCAGGGTTAGCCTGTTTGCACATGCTCAGTAATGTTGCGGCCTCTGCGGCCAGCCACATGGCTAATTAATATTCACTGCACTGCAGAGACTGTAGTGTTGTCCGAATCATGACCGAATCATTCATTTGATCCGGATCTTTCTTGTGAGTCGAATCATCCGGATCATCACAATGAAAGATTCGGTTCACAGTGGATGTCTGTCTGAAAGAAACAGGAACATACAGAATGTACAGTGCAGGAAAAGTCCTGTCCTGCTAGTCATTTCACCCAGTCTGCTTCCCTAGTAAAATGATTCAAATGATTCAGTTCAAAGATCCGGATCTTTTCAATGATCCGATTCAAATGATCCGAATCCTCAAAAAGATCCGGACTTCCCATCACTATCCTGGAGCGGCTGCTTTGAGAGCCGCATAACGCAGCTCAATCTGACGTCCAGCTTCATCACCACCATGCGTTGCGTTAGGGGCACGTTATGCGACCTAACGTCCCCTAAAACGCAACGTCTTGGTGGGAAAGTAGCCTCAAATAACTTATAAACATTTTTCAATAAAAAAGGTACTTAAAAGTAGGTAAAAAGGTACGAAGAAAATTATTTTGAGTATTTTCTTGCTTGTTGGGGGTTTAAAGGGCATTTTATGACATAGTGTGTAAATATCACCAAGGAGAAAACTTAGGAGAAACAGTGACTTGCATATGGGCCATTTTATTTATTTTCCTTTTTTTTTCTTTTTCTTTTACTGCTGGTTATATCATTTATTGATTTATTTGTTTTGACATTTTATTAATATAATATTTTCATGCACTATGTTACTTCTCCATAAATGATATGGCGTTGTTTACAAGGCTAATCATGCAGTACTGAGTCAGAGTATATACAGAATCAAGACCCACCTCTGAAAACATCACTGCATAGATATTCTGTTAACTTTAATAACAATCAAAGGTAAAAAGAAGAAAAAAAATATGCACATTGCTCGTGTTACTTCTGACAATACGCTGGAGACCTGCTACTCAGCAGGAAGCTGGGAAAGTGGAAGTTTGCAGTTTTTTTTGCTGATATAGTTCTGTGGAAATATCACTGTTTTCATCTTTCACTCTCTAGTTCAGCCTGCATTTTTTTTCCTACACACGTACATTTCACATCTGCAGTTTTATAGTTTTTGCAATGACTAATAAGGGAAATACGGACCTTACTTGAATAACCCCAAAACACTACTAGTACAAGAAAGCTTACTGGAATCTAATCCAAGCACTATATCGTATCACACAACATCGGCTTCTGTGATGAAAAAATAGATACTTTATTACAATATATCTAAAAACAACCATTAAGAATCTATATATATATATATATATATATATATATATATATATATATATATATATATATATATATATATATATAAATACAGAGGGTGCTGCAGCACACAACAGGAAAATAGTGACAGGGGCTCTTGGTTACGCTTTAACGTGTTTAAGCTCACCAACTGCGCCAAAGTGTCCCCGATCTGGTGAGTCCTACTCTAACCAGGCAAAAATGCTAGTTTTTATCAGCGTTCTAGTGGGAACCATGCCAAAAGCCCAGGGGTCAGCTAAATGGGAGAAATGAAATTGAAAACACCTCACCTTCTACTAGCTACTAACTGAACTATTAGCACCGCTCATTTATATGCTTAACTGTGCTAGAGATGGGTGTGGTTATGCACGCTCACAGGGGAAAATAATATAAGCCAAGGGATGAGCAGCACAAACCAAATTTTATGCAATACTATGCAAAGCATGCACGCAGCACTGGAGAACCCCAATCTCCATAAGAAATATATAAATACAGAGGGTGCTGCAGCACACAACAGGAAAATAGTGACAGGGGCTCTTGGTTACGCTTTAACGCGTTTAAGCTCACCAACTGCGCCAAAGTGTCCCCGATCTGGTGAGTCCTACTCTAACCAGGCAAAAATGCTAGTTTTTATCAGCGTTCTAGTGGGAACCATGCCAAACCTGACCCCTGGGCTTTTGGCATGGTTCCCACTAGAACGCTGATACAAACTAGCATTTTTGCCTGGTTAGAGTAGGACTCACCAGATCGGGGACACTTTGGCGCAGTTGGTGAGCTTAAACGCGTTAAAGCATAACCAAGAGCCCCTGTCACTATTTTCCTGTTGTGTGCTGCAGCACCCTCTGTATTTATATATTTCTTATGGAGATTGAGGTTCTCCAGTGCTGCGTGCATGCTTTGCAAGTATTGCATAAAATTTGGTTTGTGCTGCTCATCCCTTGGCTTATATATATATATATATACACACACATACACACACAAGGGTAACCAAGCAACTTCCTCACAATATGCACTATTCATATGATGTGGAATAATGTAAACATCTTGTAAGTATTACCCTGTCTGAGGCCTGCAGATAACCATTCCAACAAATTGTTTGCAATTGCATGTATGGTAAAGTGGTGGGCCTAAATTTCGCATATGCAAAATTTTGCATCGAAATTCACAATCATGCATCATAATCGTCATGCGAAATTTCAGAGAAAATCATAATTCATTTCATATATACTAGTAACATTTCATAATTTTGCATAATTTTTCTGCGTAATTTTCATGCAATTCCACACAATTTTGTGCCAACTTCAGCGGTTAATAGCAAAGCAGTGTATTAGTGCTAGTGTTGGGCGAACACCTAGATGTTCGGGTTCGCGAACGTTCGCCAAACATCGCCGCGATGTTCGGGTGTTCGCGCCGAACTCCGAACATAATGGAAGTCAATGGGGACCCGAACTTTCGTGCTTTGTAAAGCTTCCTTACATGCTACATACCCCAAATTAGCAGGGTATGTGCACCTTGGGAGTGGGTACAAGAGGAAAAAAAAATATTTGAAAAAGAGCTTATAGTTTTTGAGAAAATTGATTGTAAAGTTTCAAAGGAAAAACTGTCTTTTAAATGTGGAAAATGTCATGTTTCTTTGCACAGGTAACATGCTTTTTTTCGCCATGCAGTCATAAATGTAATACAGAGAAGAGGTTCCAGGAAAAGGGACCGGTAACACTAACCCAGCACCAGCAGCAGCACACGTTATGGAACAGGAGGAGGAGGCGCAGGAGGAGAAGGCCACGCTTTTTGAGACACAACAACCCAGGCCTTGCATGAGGACAAGAAGCGTGCGGATAGCATGCTTTGTACCGCCATGCAGTCATAAATGTAATAAAGATAAGTGGTTCAATAAACAGGGACCACGCGGCAACGCTAACCCAGCAGCAGCACACGTGATGGAACAGGAGGAGGAGGCGCAGGAGGAGAAGGCCACGCTTTTTGAGACACAACAACCCAGGCCTTGCATGAGGACAAGAAGCGTGCGGATAGCATGCTTTGTACCGCCATGCAGTCATAAATGTAATAAAGATAAGTGGTTCAATAAACAGGGACCACGCGGCAACGCTAACCCAGCAGCAGCAGACGTGATGGAACAGGAGGAGGCGCAGGAGGAGAAGGCCACGCTTTGTGAGACACAACAACCCAGGCCTTGCATGAGGACAAGAAGCATGCGGATAGCATGCTTTGTACCGCCATGCAGTCATAAATGTAATAAAGATAAGTGGTTCAATAAACAGGGACCACGCGGCAACGCTAACCCAGCAGCAGCACACGTGATGGAACAGGAGGAGGAGGCGCAGGAGGAGAAGGCCACGGTTTTTGAGACACAACAACCCAGGCCTTGCATGAGGACAAGAAGCGTGCGGATAGCATGCTTTGTACCGCCATGCAGTCATAAATGTAATAAAGATAAGTGGTTCAATAAACAGGGACCACGCGGAAACGCTAACCCAGCAGCAGCAGACGTGATGGAACAGGAGGAGGCGCAGGAGGAGAAGGCCACGCTTTGTGAGACACAATAACCCAGGCCTTGCATGAGGACAAGAAGCGTGCGGATAGCATGCTTTGTACCACCATGCAGTCATAAATGTAATAAAGATAAGTGGTTAAATAAACAGGGACCACGCGGCAACGCTAACCCAGCAGCAGCAGACGTGATGGAACAGGAGGAGGCGCAGGAGGAGAAGGCCACGCTTTGTGAGACACAACAACCCAGGCCTTGCATGAGGACAAGAAGCGTGCGGATAGCATGCTTTGTACCGCCATGCAGTCATAAATGTAATAAAGATAAGAGGTTCCATAAACAGGGACCGACAACGCTAACCCAGCAGCAGCAGCACACGTGATGGAACAGGAGCAGGCGCAGGAGGACAAGGCCATGTTTTTTGAGACACAACAACCCAGGCCTTGCATGAGGACAAAAAGCGTGCGGATATAACAGCAATACTTTTTGCCGCCATGCAGTCATAAATGTAATACAGATGAGAGGTTCAATAAACAGGGACCGGAAACGCTAAACCATCCCAGATGTTCATTGGTCATGTTACTTGGTTGGGGTCCTGGAGTGTTGCGTAGTCATTTCCAATCCAGGATTGATTCATTTTAATTTGAGTCAGACGGTCTGCATTTTCTGTGGAGAGGCGTATACGCCGATCTGTGACGATGCCTCCGGCAGCACTGAAACAGCGTTCCGACATAACGCTGGCTGCCGGGCAAGCCAGCACCTCTATTGCGTACATTGCCAGTTCGTGCCAGGTGTCTAGCTTCGATACCCAATAGTTAAAGGGTGCAGATGCATTGTTCGACACAGCTACGTCATCTGACATGTAGTCCTTGACCATGTTCTCCAGGCGATCGGTGTTGGAGGTGGATCTGCATGCTTGCTGTTCAGTGGGCTGCTGCTGCATGGGTGTCAGAAAATTTTCCCACTCCAAGGACACTGCCGATACCATTCCCTTTTGGGCACTAGCTGCGGCTTGCGTTGTTTGCTGTCCTCCTGGTCGTCCTGGGTTTGCGGAAGTCAGTCTGTCGGCGTTCAACTGGCTAGAGGAGGGGGAGGATGTCAATCTCCTCTCTAAAGTCTCCACAAGGGCCTGCTGGTATTCTTCCATTTTGACCTGTCTGACTCTTTCTTCAAGCAGTTTTGGAACATTGTGTTTGTACCGTGGATCCAGAAGGGTATAAACCCAGTAATTGGTGTTGTCCAGAATGCGCACAATGCGTGGGTCGCGTTCAATGCAGTCTAGCATGAATTGAGCCATGTGTGCCAGAGTCCTACCAGAATCCTCATCATCCTCTTGTGAGCGTTGTGATAGTTGTTGTGATGCATCATAGTCGTCACCTTCCTCCTGGTCTGCTTCTGCTGACCATTCGCGCTGAATTGTGGAAGTCCAACGTGCACCGCTCTGGCCCTCGTCAGTGGTGGCATGAAATTCCTGCTCCAACTCCAGCTGTTCCTCCTCCTCTTCTTCGTCATAGCTGCTGGGGCCAGCGTTCCCTGAGGCGGATGGCCTGATGTTGGTACCATCACGCTGATCGTTTTCTCCTTCAGATTCCCCCAGTTGCATCATGACAGCTGTTTCCTTGATTTTCAACATTGACCTCTTCAGTAAACACAGCAGTGGTATGGTAATGCTGACTGAAGAGTTGTCACTGCTCACAAGCAACGTGGATTGCTCAAAATTTTGGAGGACTTGGCAGAGGTCCAACATGTTGGCCCAATCGGATCCACAGAAGCTTGGCAGCTGTCCGCATGCGCCTCGGTACTGCGCCGTCATGTACTGGACCACTGCACTCTTCTGCTCGCAAAAGCGGGCTAGCATGTGCAGCGTAGAATTCCAGCGCGTAGGGACATCACACAGCAAGCGATGGTGGGGGAGATTGAAGCGCTCCTGCATCTTGGCAAGTGCCCCCGAAGCAGTACTGGAATTTCTACAATGTTTTTACTCGACGCACCTTCAACAGAAGATCGGCCACGCCTGGGTATGTCCTCAGGAACCGCTGAACTACTAGGTTCATCACGTGCGCCAGGCAAGGGATGTGTGTCAGCTTAGCCAACCTTAAAGCGCGAATGAGATTACTCCCATTATCACACACAACCATGCCCGGTTTCAGGTCCAGCGGTGCCAGCCACAAATCCGTCTGTTCCTTTATTCCCCTCCAAATTTCCTCCCCTGTGTGCTGCTTATCCCCAAGGCAGATCAGCTTCAGCAATGCTTGCTGACGCATGCCAACAGCTGTGCTGCACTGCTTCCACGATCCTACTGCTGCTGGTGCTGGGTTAGCGTTTCCGGATGAGGTACAGCTTTGAGATGCGTTGGAGGAGAAGGAGTCAGAGAGGTAGGTGCTGCTGTTATCCAGTGGCAGGGACGGCGGTGCAGCTGTTTGCGGCGTGGGCAACACCCGCGCCGTAGCAGGTGAGGAATCGCTGCCAGGCTCCACAAGGTTCACCCAGTGCGCGGTAAGGGAGATGTATCGACCCTGGCCGAACGCACTCGTCCAGGTGTCAGTGGTGAGGTGAACCTTGCAGGCGACGGTATTCTTCAAGCTTCGGGTTATTTTGCTGACCACGTGCTCATGCAACTCAGGCACTGCAGAGCACGCAAAGTGGTAGCGGCTGGGAACCACGTAACGTGGGATGGCCACTGACATCATGCCCTTGAAGCTGTTTGTCTCCACCACTCGATATGGCAGCATTTCGCAGGCCAGAAGCTTGGCTATGCTGGCTGTTACTGCCACGGCCCGGGGGTCATTTGCTGGCAATTTCCTCTTGCGCTCAAACATCTCCGACACAGACAACTGAACCGTAGCGCTGCACACGGAAGGGCTGTTGGTTGCTGTGTTTGATGAACACTGGGAGACCTCAAGAGCACTAGTCCGGAAAGTGACTGTGTCAGCGTCGTCTGATGTTTGTGAATGTTGTGAACCACGCAATGGCTGGGCTACTGCTGCTGCTGAGGCGGGTCTGGTGGTGAGTCTGGTGAACCCAAGGGAGGCAGTGTTGCTGGTACCCTGTCCTGCCGCGTTTGCCCAAAGAGTGGGATGTTTGGATAGCATGTGGCGGCTCATGCTGGTGGTGGAGAGGTTGTTAATACTTTTCCCCCTGCTCAGGCGGGTCTTGCACACCTTGCAAATCGCCATGGTAACATCCTCAGTGCAGTCTTCAAAGAAAGCCCAGACTTTGGAGCACCTGCCTTGCTGGCGATTTCTGTTTGCTCCTCTTTTGCCTCTCACTTGAACTTCCACGCTTGTGGTGCCTGAAATTGCGCGCCGCCTACCTTGTGGCACAAGGTGAACTCGTGCAGCAGTGGGTTCTTCAACAGACTCATCTGTGCTGCTGCTACGACGGCGATGTTCTCGCTCACAAACAAAATCTGGGTCTCTGTCCACATTGTCCATACCCTCCTCTTCCATCTCCTCAAACTCGTCATATGTCATTGTGGGGGGCCGCCGCCGTGGAGTAGAGCTCCCCAGAACAACCTCTGCGCAGCTCACTCCAACGTCGTCTTCCAGAGCTTCTCGGCCGACCTCCTGCAATTGCAACCCCTCCTGCCCAACTTGCTCTGGGATTTGGGTTTCAAAGTCCTCGGACTCGCCTTGTTGTATTTCAGTGCCCGGTGCATTTCCCACAGTTAATGGTTGTGAATCCGGGCACAACATTTCTGGCTGTTCCTCCATTGACCTTTCAAAGGTGGAAGTTTGTTGGCCTGGGAATAGCTCCTGCGAATACCCCATTGTGTCCTGAGGTAATTCATCGGACTGGTTATCTGGCAGTTGTGTGCGTGGTGTCGCTGCCGGTTGTGTCAGCTTTGTGCCCACTGGCTCCTTGTAACTGGCTGAGGACTCGGACCTCGTGCGTGATGTGCTGGTGCTGCTTAACCCACTGCTGGACGCTTGAGAGGTCATCCAAGTAATTATCTGGTCCTGTTCTTTTGGATCTGTGAGGGTTGTTGTCCTGGACAACATGGGCGGTATTGAGTGGGTTTTCTTGGGTGCTCCCCTGTGGCCTGTACGTGAACCGTCAGGGGAAACACCTCTTCCCTTGCCCCTTCCTCTTTCACCGGATTTCTTCCTCATTTCACTTATCCTTACAATACACGCTGACTGGCAGCAGTACAGTGGCAGTACAGAAATGCTATACAGTGGTGGGTGAGCGGTGTACCACTATTGCCAGCAGCGACACAGAGCACAATGCTATACAGTGGCAGGTGAGCGGTGTACTACTGTTCCCAGCAGACACAGAGTGGCAGTAAACAATGCTATATAGTCTGGCTGAGCGGTGTACACAGAGTGGCAGTACACACAATGCTATTTAGTCTGGCTGAGCGGTGTACACAGAGTGGCAGTACACACAATGCTATATAGTGTGGCTGAGCCGTGTACACAGAGTGGCAGTAAACAATGCTATATAGTGTGGCTGAGCCGTGTACACAGAGTGGCAGTAAACAATGCTATATAGTCTGGCTGAGCGGTGTACACAGAGTGGCAGTACACACAATGCTATATAGTCTGGCTGAGCGGTGTACACAGAGTGGCAGTACACACAATGCTATATAGTGTGGCTGAGCCGTGTACACAGAGTGGCAGTACACACAATGCTATATAGTGTGGCTGAGCCGTGTACACAGAGTGGCAGTACACACAATGCTATATAGTCTGGCTGAGCGGTGTACACAGAGTGGCAGTAAACAATGCTATATAGTGTGGCTGAGCCGTGTACATAGAGTGGCAGTAAACAATGCTATATAGTCTGGCTGAGCGGTGTACACAGAGTGGCAGTACACACAATGCTATATAGTGTGGCTGAGCGGTGTACACAGAGTGGCAGTACACACAATGCTATATAGTCTGGCTGAGTGGTGTACACACAGTGGCAGTACACACAATGCTATATAGTCTGGCTGAGCGGTGTACACGGAGTGGCAGTACACACAATGCTATATAGTCTGGCTGAGTCGTGTACACAGAGTGGCAGTACACACAATGCTATATAGTCTGGCTGAGCGGTGTACACAGAGTGGCAGTAAACAATGCTATATAGTCTGGCTGAGCGGTGTACACAGAGTGGCAGTACACACAATGCTATATAGTCTGACTGAGCCGTGTACACAGAGTGGCAGTAAACAATGCTATATAGTGTGGCTGAGCCGTGTACACAGAGTGGCAGTAAACAATGCTATATAGTCTGGCTGAGCGGTGTACACAGAGTGGCAGTACACACAATGCTATATAGTCTGGCTGAGCGGTGTACACAGAGTGGCAGTAAACAATGCTATATAGTCTGACTGAGCGGTGTACACACAGTGGCAGTACACACAATGCTATATAGTCTGGCTGAGCGGTGTACACAGAGTGGCAGTACACACAATGCTATATAGTCTGGCTGAGCGGTGTACACAGAGTGGCAGTACACACAATGCTATATAGTCTGGCTGAGCGGTGTACACAGAGTGGCAGTACACACAATGCTATATAGTCTGGCTGAGCCGTGTACACAGAGTGGCAGTAAACAATGCTATATAGTCTGGCTGAGCGGTGTACACAGAGTGGCAGTACACACAATGCTATATAGTCTGGCTGAGCGGTGTACACAGAGTGGCAGTAAACAATGCTATATAGTCTGGCTGAGCGAGGTACACAGTGGCAGTACACACAATGCTATATAGTCTGGCTGAGCGGTGTACACAGAGTGGCAGTAAACAATGCTATATAGTCTGGCTGAGCGAGGTACACAGTGGCAGTACACACAATGCTATATAGTCTGGCTGAGCCGTGTACACAGAGTGGCAGTAAACAATGCTATATATAGTGTGGCTGAGCGAGGTACACAGTGGCAGTAAACAATGCTATATATAGTGTGGCTGAGCGAGCGGTGTACTACTGTTCCCAGCAGCGACACACAATGACTGGGGGGGACCCTGGCTAGCGTGGCTGGAGAGCGAACTACCCTGCCTGCCTACCCAAAGCTAAACCCACAGAGAAATGGCGGAGATATGACGTGGTTCGGGTATTTATTTTGTTCGGCCAATCAGAGCGCGTTCAGGTCCGAACCACGTGACCCGTTCGGCCAATCACAGCGCTAGCCGAACGTTCGGGGAACGTTCGGCCATGCGCTCTTAGTTCGGCCATGTGGCCGAACGGTTTGGCCGAGCACCATCAGGTGTTCGGCCGAACTCGAACATCACCCGAACAGGGTGATGTTCTGCAGAACCCGAACAGTGGCGAACACTGTTCGCCCAACACTAATTAGTGCTGAACAAAAAATTAAATGCGTCCGGTAACCCGGGCAGTGTGAACGCAGAGTGTAGTAGCGACTGATTCAGAAGGACAAAGCGGACGGTCAGTTCGGCAGCACAGAAGGACCATGGCAACTCACTGGTAGTACCACAGCCGAAAAATGAACCAAGGTAGGCAGGTAGTAACTTTCCTTTCTTTAGAAAGGCAGGCATGGATAACACATTGCAGCAGCCACTTCATGTCCCCCTCGGTCCGACAATAGGGGCCAGGAAGGCAGCGCAACATGTGCACACCCATGGGAAACAAGTGGGCCTTGGCAGCAAGATCTTCATCGTCCTCATAGTCCCATATCACATGCCTGTCCTCTTCCTGTGCCGTGTCGTCCTCCCCAAGCCGCCATCCCCGTACAACGCCTGCTGCGCTCTGCTCCTCCTCCTCAGCATTCAGGTTAGGGACCTCCAACTCCTCCACCTCCTCCACTACCTGTGAGCCCTCTTGTGCTGCCATCTGCTCCTTATCCAGCTACCTCAGGGCTGCCTCCTCATGCTCAATTAAATTGCACATTGCCTGGTCCAGCAGGCAAACCATGGCCACCCACTGACACACGGAGGCCCGCTCCACGCTGACCATCTTGCTTGCCTCCAGGAAGGGACTCAGCACCAGGCATACTTGCTGCATCAGTGTCCACTGAGTTGCATGATGGGGACTTGCTGGTTGCTGGGGACACTTGGGTCTAAGGGTGGCCACTAATGATCCAATCTTTTTTCATCCAATCTTACCAAATCTATGTAGTAGAAGAGTAAACTGATGGAATATATTAATTGGATACTATAGGCAGTTCCCTTATATTAGATAGAAATGGTAAGATTGGATGAAAAAGATTGGATCATTAGTGGCCACCTAAAGGTGGCCACACACGATACAATGAAATGATCCAATTTTACAGTAATTCGATAAACAACTTCGGATTTCCAGAGAGATCGAAAGTTTTTTTTTTCATTCGAGCAAGAAATCCGATCAGATTTCCCGTTTTTATTTGATATAAGTTGATTAGGAGTGCTGGATTTTTCTGATCAATTTTTATGAAAATTGAATGTTGTGTGGTAGATTGTCAGTTTATTAATATATACACCCAAGCAACTTTCTCAGAGTTTCCAAACATTTTTATCATGATTGAGGAAAAATTGAACATACATGTGTGTGGTACATTGGTCAGATTTTTGAAATGTTACAATCAGTCAGAGAAATTGATTGCAATCTTGAATTGAACAGATATTTAAAAAATTGTATGGTGTGTGGCCACCTTAACCACTTGAGGACCTAGGGCTTTCTACCCCTTAAGGACCGGCCACTTTTTTTCCATTCAGACCACCGCAGCTTTCACGGTTTATTGCTCGGTCATACAACCTACCACCTAAATGAATTTTGGCTCCTTTTCTTGTCACTAATAAAGCTTTCTTTTCGTGCTATTTGATTGCTCCTGCGATTTTAACTTTTTATTATATTCAGCAAAAAAGACATGAATTTTGGCAAAAAAATGATTTATTTAACTTTCTGTGCTGACATTTTTCAAATAAAGTAAAATTTCTGTATACATGCAGCGCGAAAAATGTGGACAAACATGTTTTGGATAAAAAAAAACCCATTCAGTGTATATTTATTGGTTTGGGTAAAAGTTATAGCGTTTACAAACTATGGTGCAAAAAGTGAATTTTCCCATTTTCAAGCATCTATGACTTTTCTGACCACCTGACATGTTTCATGAGGGGCTAGAATTCCAGGATAGTATAAATACCCCCCAAATGACCCCATTTTGGAAAGAAGACATCCCAAAGTATTCACTGAGAGGCATAGTGAGTTCATAGAAGATATTAATTTTTGTCACAAGTTAGCGGAAAATGACAGTTTGTCACACAAAAAATTAAAAAAGGTTTCTATTTCTGCTAACTTGTAACAAAAAAAAAATGAAATCTGCCATGGACTCAACATGCCCCTCAATGAATACCTTGAAGTGTCTACTTTCCAAAATGGGGTCATTTGTGGGGTGTGTTTACTGTCCTCGCATTTTGGGGGGTGCTAATTTGTAAGCACCCCTGTAAAGCCTAAAGGTGCTCATTGGACTTTGGGCCCCTTAGTGCAGTTAGGCTGCAAAAAAGTGCCACACATGTGGTATTGCCGTACTCAGGAGAAGTAGTATAATGTGTTTTGGAGTGTATTTTTACACATACCCATGCTGGGTGGGAGAAATATCTCTGTAAATGACATTTTTTTAATTTTTTTACACACAATTGTCCATTTACAGAGATCTTTCTCCCACTCAGCATGGGTATGTGTACAAATACACCCCAAAACACATTATACTACTTCTCCTGAGTACGGCGATACCACATGTGTGGCACTTTTTTGCACCCTAACTGGGGCCCAAAGTCCAATGAGTACCTTTAGGATTTCACAGGTCATTTTGAGAAATTTCGTTTCAAGACTACTCCTCACGGTTTAGGGCCCCTAAAATGCCAGGACAGTATAGGAACCCCACAAATGACCCCATTTTAGAAAGAAGACACCCCAAGGTATTCCCTTAGTAGTACGGTGAGTTCATAGAAGATTTTATTTTTTGTCACAAGTTAGCGGAAAATGACACTTTGTGAAAAAAAACAATAAAAATCAATTTCCGCTAACTTGTGACAAAAAATAAACTCTTCTATGAACTCACCATACTCCTAACAGAATACCTTGGGGTGTCTTCTTTCTAAAATGGAGTCATTTGTGGGGTTCCTATACTGTCCTGGCATTTTAGGGGCACTAAACCGTGAGGAGTAGTCTTGAAACAAAATTTCTCAAAATGACCTGTGAAATCCTAAAGGTACTCATTGGACTTTGGGACCCTTAGCGCAGTTAGGGTGCAAAAAAGTGCCACACATGTGGTATCGCCGTACTCGGGAGAAGTAGTACAATGTGTTTTGGGGTGTATTTTTACACATACCCATGCTGGGTGGGAGAAATAACTCTGTAAATGGACAATTGTGTGTAAAAAAATCAAAAGATTGTCATTTACAGAGGTATTTCTCCCACCCAGCAGGGGTATGTGTAAAAATACACCCCAAAGCACATTGTACTACTTCTCCCGAGTACGGCGATACTACATGTGTGGCACTTTTTTGCACCCTAACTGCGCTAAGGGGCCCAAAGTCCAATGAGTACCTTTAGGATTTCACAGGTCATTTTTGTTTCAAGACTACTCCTCACGGTTTAGGGCCCCTAAAATGCCAGGGCAGTATAGGAACCCCACTAATGACCCCATTTTAGAAAGAAGACACCCCAAGGTATTCCGTTAGGAGTATGGTGAGTTCATAGAAGTTTTTATTTTTTTGTCACAAGTTAGCGGAAATTGATTTTAATTGTTTTTTTCACAAAGTGTCATTTTCCGCTAACTTGTGACAAAAAAGAAAATCTTCTATGAACTCACCATACTCCTAACGGAATACCTTTGGGTGTCTTCTTTCTAGAATGGGGTCATTTGTGGGGTTCCTATACTGCCCTGGCATTTTAGGGGCCCTAAACCGTGAGGAGTAGTCTTGAAACCAAATGTCGCAAAATGACCTGTGAAATCCTAAAGGTACTCATTGGACTTTGGGCCCCTTAGCGTACTTAGGGTGTAAAAAAGTGCCACACATGTGGTACCGCCGTACTCAGGAGAAGTAGTATAATGTGTTTTGGGGTGTATTTTTACACATACCCATGCTAAGTGGGAGAAATATCTCTGTAAATGACAATTTTTTTACACACAATTGTCCATTTACATAGAAATTTCTCCCACCCACCATGGGTATGTGTAGAAATACACCCTAAAACACATTATACTACTTTTCCTGAGTACGGCGGTACCACATGTGTGACACTTTTTTGCAGCCTAGGTGCGCTAAGGGGCCCAACGTCCTATTCACAGGTCTGTTTGAGGCATTTGTTTTCTAGACTACTCCTCGCGGTTTAGGGCCCCTAAAATGCCAGGGCAGTATAGGAACCCCACAAGTGACCCCATTTTAGAAATAAGACACCCCAAGGTATTCCATTAGGTGTATGGCGAGTTCATAGAAGATTTTATTTTTTGTCACAAGTTAGTGAAAAAAGACACTTTGTGAAAAAAACCCAATAAAAATCAATTTCCGCTAACTTTTGTCAAAAAATAAAATCTTCTATGAACTCGTCATACACCTAACAGAATACCTTGGGGTGTCTTTTTTTCTAAAATGGGGTCACTTGTGGGGTTCCTATACCGCCCTGGCATTTTACGGGCCCAAAACCGTGAGTAGTCTGGAAACCAAATGTCTCAAAATGACTGTTCAGGGGTATAAGCATCTGAAAATTTTGATGACAGGTGGTCTATGAGGGGGCGAATTTTGTGGAACCGGTCATAAGCAGGGTGGCCTTTTAGATGACAGGTTGTATTGGGCCTGATCTGATGGATAGGAGTGCTAGGGGGGTGTCAGGAGGTGATTGATGGGTGTCTCAGGGGGTGGTTAGAGGGGAAAATAGATGCAATCAATGCACTGGGGAGGTGATCGGAAGGGGGTCTGAGGGGGATCTGAGGGTTTGGCCGAGTGATCAGGAGCCCACACGGGGCAAATTAGGGCCTGATCTGATGGGTAGGTGTGCTAGGGGGTGACAGGAGGTGATTGATGGGTGTCTCAAGGTGTGATTAAAGGGGGGAATAGATGCAAGCAATGCACTGGCGAGGTGATCAGGGCTGGGGTCTGAGGGCATTCTGAGGGTGTGGGCGGGTGATTGAGTGCCCTAGGGGCAGATAGGGGTCTAATCTGATAGGTAGCAGTGACAGGGGGTGATTGATGGGTAATTAGTGGGTGTTTAGGGTAGAGAACAGATGTAAACACTGCACTTGGGAGGTGATCGGACGTCGGATCTGCGGGCGATCTATTGGTGTGGGTGGGTGATCAAGGGGCAGGTTAGGGGCTGATTGATGGGTGGCAGTGACAGCGGGTGATTGATGGGTGGCAGTGACAGGGGGTGATTGATGGGTGGCAGTGACAGGGGGTGATTGATGGGTGATTGATAGGTGATTGACAGGTGATTGACAGGTAATCAGTGGGTTATTACAGGGGAGAACAGATGTAAATATTGCACTGGCGAATTGATAAGAGGGGGTCTGAGGGCAATCTGAGCATGTAGGCGGGTGATTGGGTGCCCGCAAGGGGCAGATTAGGGTCTGATCTGATGGGTAACAGTGACAGGTGGTGATAGGGGGTGATTGATGGGTGATTGATGGGTAATTAGTGGGTGTTTAGAGGAGTGAATAGATGTAAACACTGCGCTTGGGTGGTGATCTGATGTCGGATCTGCGGGCGATCTATTGGTGTGGGTGGGTGATCAGTTTGCGCGCAAGGGGCAGGTCAGGGGCTGATTGATGGGTGGCAGTGACAGGGGGTGATTGATGGGTGGCAGTGACAGGGGGTGATTGATGGGTGATTGACAGGTGATTGACAGGTGATCAGTGGGTTATTACAGGGAAGGACAGATGTAAATAATGCCCTGGCGAATTGATAAGGGGGGGTCTGAGGGCAATCTGAGCGTGTAGGCGGGTGATTGGGTGCCCGCAAGGGGCAGATTAGAGTCTGATCTGATGGGTAACAGTGACAGGTGGTGATAGGGGGTGATTGATGGGTAATTAGTGGGTGTTTAGAGGAGAGAATAGATGTAAACGCTGCGCTTGGGTGGTGATCTGATGTCGGATCTGCGGGCGATCTATTGGTGTGGGTGGGTGATCAGATTGCCCGCAAGGGGCAGGTTAGGGGCTGATTGTTGGGTGGCAGTGACAGGGGGTGACAGGGGGTGATTGATGGGTGATAGGTGATTGGCAGGTGATTGACAGGTGATCAGCGGGTTATTACAGGGAAGGACAGATGTAATTAATGCACTGGCGAATTGATAAGGGGGGGGGGGGTCTGAGGGCAATCTGAGTGTGTGGGCGGCTGATTGGGTGCCCGCAAAGGGGCAGATTGGGGTCTAATCTGATGGGTAACAGTGACAGGTGGTGATAGGGGGTGATTGATGGGTGATTGATGGTAATTAGTGGGTGTTTAGAGAAGATAACAGGTGTAAACAATACATTTGGGAGGTAATCTGACGGCGGGTTTGCGGGAGATCTAATGATGTGGGTGGGTGATCAGATTGCCCGCAAGGGGCAGGTTAGGGGCTGATTGATGGGTGGCAGTGACAGGGGGTGACAGGGGGTGATTGATGGGTGATAGGTGATTGGCAGATGATTGACAGGTGATCAGTGGGTTATTACAGGGAAGAACAGATGTAATTAATGCACTGGTGAATTGATAAGGGGGGGTCAGAGGGCAATCTGAGCATGTGGGCGGGTGATTGGGTGCCCGCAAGGGGCAGATTAGGGTCTGATCTGATAGGTAAAAGTGACAGGTGGTGATAGGGGGTGATTGATGGGTGATTGATGGGTAATTAGTGGGTGTTTAGAGGAGAGAATAGATGTAAACAATGGATTTGGGAGGTGATCTGATGTCGGATCTGCGGGCGATCTATTGGTGTGGGGGGGTGATCAGATTGCCCGCAAGGGGCAGGTTAGGGTCTGATTGATGGGTGGCAGTGACAGGGGGTGATTGATGGGTGATTGACAGGTGATTGACAGGTGATTGACAGGTGATCAGGGGGGATAGATGCATACAGTACATGGGGGGGGGGGGTCTGGGGAGAATCTGAGGGGTGGGGGGGTGATCAGGAGGGAGCAGGGGGCAGGGAAAAAAAAAATAGCGTTGACAGATAGTGACAGGGAGTGATTGATGGGTGATTAGGGGGGTGATTGGGTGCAAACAGGGGTCTGGGGGGTGGGCAGGGGGGGTCTGATGGGTGCTGTGGGCGATCTGGGGCAGGGGGGGGGGGGAAATCAGTGTGCTTGGTGCAGACTAGGGTGGCTGCAGCCTGCCCTGGTGGTCCCTCGGACACTGGGACCACCAGGGCAGGAGGCAGCCTGTATAATACACTTTGTAAACATTACAAAGTGTATTATACACTTTGTATGCGGCGATCGTCAGGTTAACATCCCGCCGGCGCTTCCGTATGGCCGGCGGGATGTTGCGGCGGGTGAGCGGCGCCAGGCGGAGGCGGAGGATCGCGTCACGGATGACGTGATCGCTCCGCCCATGCCCCTACAAGGACCGCCGCCATTTGTCTATACGGCGGTCCTTGCGGGGTGCACTTCCCGGCCGCCAATTGTATATACGGCGGTCGGGAAGTGGTTAAGATCCAGCCTGTGCTGACACAGCCGCTCCAACATGGCCCGAGTTGAATTCCAGCAAGTTGGCAAATCTATTATCAGGCGGTGTGGCTTGCCATATTGCTGCTGTAAGGTGGACAGGAATGCAGAGGCTGTGGCTGAGCGGCGGAAAAACCGTACCACCTCCCGGGCATCTTGCAGCAGGTCACATATCCCCTGGTAGGTGCGCAGGAAGCGCTGCAACACAAGATTCAGCAGGTGGGCCAAGCAGGGGATGTGCTGGAGGATTTCCTGCTGCACTGCGGCCACCAGGATGAGTAGCTGACGCCAAAAAGACCCAGACAGGTTTTTTATATTTATAAATATATATATATATATATATATATATATATATATATATATATATATATATATATATATATATACACACACACACATTTTTTTCAGTGATTGCAAGGACATTACTGCAGAGTTGTCAATGGACCCGGGCAGTGTGAAGGCAGACTTTAGCAGCGACTGAGTCAGGAGGACAAAGCGGACGGTCAGTGCGGCAGCACAGAAGGACCATGGCAACTCACTGATAGTACCACAGTTTGATAGGTTCATCGACGACGTGCTCCTGGTCTGGCGAGGCACCAGTGAGCAATTAAGTTGGTTCATTGAGAGGTTGGGAACCAATGAAAGAAACCTTAAATTTACGTATGAGTGGAGTGATAAGGATTTATCATTCCTTGATTTAAAAATTAGAAAGGAAAATGGAAGGTTGGTGACGACTACATTCAGGAAACCGACAGCAGGGAACACATTGCTGCATTACTCAAGCCATCATTTGGTGTCACAGAAAAAAGATGTGCCTAGGGGACAGTTCTACAGACATAGAAGAAATTGTACTCTTGATGAGGATTTTGTGAGAGAGGGCCATGAGTTGAGCCAGAGGTTAGTTGAGAGGGGATATCCTGAAGAGTTAGTTGAGTTGGAATTTGAAAAAATGCTGGAAAAAAACAGGGATGATTTGAGAACAGGACGATCACCACGTAAAAAATTGACAGGAGGAGTTGAAAAGAATGACCCTATTAGATTTGTAACTACGTATGGGGCTCATTGGTATGCATTACAAAAAGTATTACAGAAACATTGGGGGATCTTATTGATAGATAAACGTATTAAGAACCTGGTTGGTGAAAGACCCTATATGACAGCTAGAAGGGCGAGGAATCTAAAAAATGAGTTGGTGAGATCAGAGTTTGTGAGTAAAGCAAAAGACACATGGTTAAATAAATTCCCTCAAAAATTCGGAATGTTCAGCTGTGGGGATTGTAATGTGTGTGGGCTAGTAGAGAGAACAAAAACGTTTACAAATGCAAAGGGCACGAGAGAATTTGATATCAGAGACAATATTAATTGCAATTCAGAAAGGGTGGTATACTGTATAAAATGCCCTTGTAACCTATTGTATGTTGGCAGAACAAAACGACGGCTTGGCACAAGAATAGGGGAACATGTGAAAAACATTGAAAAAGCGGAAAAGGACAGCTCTCTGGGGACCCATTTTGCCCGTTACCATAATAAAGATCCCTCTGGGCTACGTTTTAAGGGGATTATAAAACAAAAAGTGTCACATAGAGGAGGTGACATAGAGAATGAATTATATAGAATTGAAGCAACTTGGATTTATCGTTTGGGAACAAGAATCCCAGAAGGTCTGAACTCTGATCTGAATATGGTGTATTTTCTGAACTGATGTGAGGGAAGCTTATCAAAAGATGAAGTAGGTGGAAAATGAAATAATTAATATGTTTGAAGACTCCCAATGAAGAAATAATTTATGTGTGATCTAATGTTCCGAAGCTCCGCTGATTTGCCCTCCGTTACCAGGATTAAGATGGCTGCGGTGGAGTCATGATGACCTTTCAACTAAGAGGGATGGGTCTATAAGGCCACACTGCTGAAGGGAACTCCATCCCCATTTCGCTTTGAGAAAGCCCCATGGGCGGGGCGAAACGCATCAGCGGGCAGGGCCTGACTGGCACATGTGAGCGCTTACAATCCCGGGACGCCGGGCCACGCCAGGAACCTACGCAAGGTTATGGGAAGCAGCCGGTGCAGAGAGACGCCGTGAGGTGATGCGCCATAGCGTCGGGCATCCACAACTCTAGGAGCCCTGAGCGAAGCTCCCTCGGAAGAGCGCAATACTGCGTGAAGGTTGTGAGTAACCTCATTTCAAAGTTCATCTGTTGAATGTGCAGCCCTGCTGGGCGGATGAAACATCTGACAAGTTGCCAGCCAGTGTATGAAGTGCTGGGCATTGATGTTACACAGGACACTAGCAAGGCGGTTAACACAGTGAGTGAGAGGGCTGTTGGCTATGACAGCAGTTATTGTTCTCCCCAGAGGAATTGCCATAAGTGTCTATGCTGTCCAGACATGAACTGTGATAGAAAAGTGTATCAGCTAGCCGGCCGGCAGTCAGTTTCAGTGCACTAAACAGATTGCATGCGGAGGCCTCGTGGTGTGCGCCGGTGGAGGGCCCACAGATGTCCAATAGTGATTGGGGTACCGATCAATTTGCATAGGCTGAGACTGGGCGATTGAGATGGTATATACCATCACAGGGGCAGTGGGATTTTTACACTATAGCAGTTCTTGTGTCAGGTCATGTTTTTAGGATGTTTTAAATGTTTGTGAACCACTGTTTCTGCATTAGATTTTGCAGGTCTACATTAAAGTAAATATTAGCACATGAAGATTCCCTGGTTGTGAATGTATTGATGTGATATTAGTCAGGTACTAGGGCATCTCCTCATTATGAGTTTTGCTAATTATAAACATGTGGCCGCCCAAATGGTTAGTGAGTGAGTAAATAATTTATTCAACTCCACAAATGCAACGCGTTTCGCGGGCGTGACCCCGCTTCCTCAGGCAAAAATGGGAGCACAACTCAGTGGGTCAAGCAGAGGCGCTCAAACCTACTGCTTGACCCACTGAGTTGTGCTCCCATTTTTGCCTGAGGAAGCAGGGTCACGCCCGCGAAACGCGTTGCATTTGTGGAGTTGAATAAATTACTTGTCAATTCTGTTTTATCGAGACTCGAGTGAGTTTTCTTTTTTGTAAGAGGGAGGTAAGTCCACCCTAACATCCCCCTCTGCTTTTAAACGGTTTTTAAAACGTTTTACTCTACTCTGGCGCCTCTGTATACCGAGCTTTTGCTGACCATTTTGTAAAGAAGACATCCCAAAGTATTCACTGAGAGGCATGGTGAGTTCATAGAAGATTTTATTTTTTGTCACAAGTTAGCGGAAAATGACACTTTGTGCCAAAAAAAAAAAAAAAAAGTTTCCATTTATTCTAACTTGCGACAAAATAAAATGAAATCTGCCACAGACTCACTATGCTCCTCTCTGAATACCTTGAAGTGTCTACTTTCCAAAATGGGGTCATTTGTGGGGTGTGTTCACTGTCCTGGCATTTTGGGGGTGCCTAATTGTAAGTAGTGTTGGGCGAACACCTGGATGTTCGGGTTCGGGTCCGTTCTGCCGAACATGGGCCAGATGTTCGGCATGTTCGGGCCCGAACCCCAAACTCAATGGAAGTCAATGGGACCCCCGAACATGCCGCTTTTGGGGGCCCTATGGGGTCGCAGGCATAAGGGGGGAGCATGCCCCGATCGCGGGGGGGGGTCGGAAATTCCCCCCACCCCCTCCGCTAGCGCTCCCCCCTCTGCCCGCTTCCCCATAAAAACAGTTTACGGAAAGTTAATAGTACCTGGTGGCTGGCTGGCTAGCTGGTAGTGGTGAGATGAGTGAGGAGGAGTCCGACTAGAAGACGCGTTGAGGCCGGGCAGCGGGCGGTTCAGCGGTAGTACCCTTGTGGTACTTCCGCCCTTTCTCTGACCTCACGTCCTCTACGTGATGACGCATACGAGGGTACGCGTGACAGGGAGTGATTGATGGGTGATTAGGGGGGTGACTGGGTGCAAACAGTGGTCTGGGGGGTGGGCAGGGGGGGTCTGAGGGGTGCTGTGGGTGATCAGTGTGCTTGGGTGCAGACTAGGGTGGCTGCAGCCTGCCCTGGTGGTCCCTCGGACACTGGGACCACCAGGGCAGGAGGCAGCCTGTATAATAGGCTTTGTATACATTACAAAGCCTATTGTACACATCCATGGCGGCGATCGGGCAGCTAGTAACCTGCCGGCGCTTCCGAACGGCCGGCGGGTTACAGCGCGAGGGGGCGGAGCCAGTCACCGGCGGATGATCGCATCACGAATGACGCAATCGCCGCATAACCACGACCGCTGCCGCTACCGCCGATGGGCGTATTGCGGTCGTTTGGGCCCAGCCCTTGCCGCCGCCCATTGGCTTAAGGCGGTCGGCAAGTGGTTAAAGAAAATGGCAGGGAAAATAAGTTGTGAGCCTTATGTAAGAACCATTGAATCAAACTTCACAGGTAATGTTTACTTCATCTGAGTGTGGTTACTGTCAGTTACTGTCAGTTCCTGAGAAATGCAGAGCTGCTGCCCAAAAGCCACAAGTCTCAAACCACAGCATGCTCAGGATCTGCCCAGACCACAGACCAGACAGCACACTCAGGATCCAGTCACACCGCAGCACACTCAGGATCCGGTCTGTCTGCAGCGCAATGAGGAGGACCACTGAACATCATGAGATGGAGACAGGTAATTCATACATATATTATTATTTATAAACACATTGGGTGTTGGTTTGGGGCATAGACTGGATCACTATAACACGTGCAGCACTCAGATGTTAAAGTGTACCTGAGACAAAAAGTGTCTCAAGTACCGTACTTACCTGGGGCTGTAATAAATAGTGCCATGCCAGCGGCGGTGGATGGTGTTACCACCGCAGCTGCTTCTGGTTCTCTGCCTGCCAGTCTCCCTGCGCCTCGGGCGTCTAGCACGCCGAGGACGGGTGTGGGGAGTAATCGCATGTCGGCTGCTGTGGACGGTGGATCCACCGCGGTCATTGCTGGGTCCCTGCCTGCTGATTTTTCCACGTCCCAGGCATCTAGTATGCCGAGGACGCGTGTCTCTGCTGGACTCAGGGGTACATTAGCGCGTGCGCGCGCTCACCATCTGGATCTTTATGCCAGGAGGAGGCGCGTCAGCTGACCGGCTGGTCGGCTGACGTCAGAGGGCACGCTCGCCGCTCCTGATTGGCCGTGGCTGGTGGGCGTGCCTTGGGGGTCTCCTCCGCTTCTTAAGCTCTCGCTTCAATTGCAAGTTGTCTGCTGTCGTGAATACTTCGTGTTAGCGCTCAGACCTTAGATAGTTCCGGTGTGCTTTGATCTGGAAGGACACCAGGGATTTCACACAAGACTAGGAATCATTATTACTACTGTTATTATTGCTTGATTATTCTGTGTATGACTCTGGCTAGTTCTGACCAATCTTACTCTCAGCAATTCTGTACCTTAGCCTGTCTGGTCCTGTTGCCAAACCTAGCCTGATTACCGTTCTGTCTCTGTCTCCTGATTTTGTACCTCTGCCCATCTGATCCTGTTGACAACCTTGCCTGATACTCGTTCTGTCTCTGTCTGCCGATTCTGTACCTGACCTGTCTGTCTGTTGCCGATCTGATCTGTCTGACCATTCTACTCTCACCAGGGACTCTGGTGAGAGGTTCAGTATGGGTAGTGCCCACCAGCTCCTCTGGTGAGGTAGTGCAAATACTGCCAGTACTACTGTTACACCAATCACTACACTTAGTGCATTAAAGTGTGATTAGGTTACGTCACTTCTTAGTGGCATATTAGCATTGCTCAGCTAACACATCAGTATCTATATATCTGTATTATTGGTGATTCTGCAGATCATCATATATTCAGGTATATATCTGTATTATAGGTGATACTGCAGATCACCTGATAATCAGAAACTTTGTTCTTGCTAACACCAATCGTTACAGGGGCTTCCTTAAGACCTCTTAAGGTTGCTTATACCTCACATTTTCCCAGCTGTCTCCGGTCTCCCACAATGCGGCCCACAAACCTGGCCAAGCAGTGCTGCTCATCAGGATTCCGGATATCCGGGTAACCCGGATATCCGAACTTTTTTCAGCTATCTGACCGGTTTCGGATTCCGGATAGCTGGGTCCAAATCCGGATAGCTATCTGCGGATATTTGGGTGCATAACACGGATATCCACGGATATTGCAGATATCCAGATCCAAAATACTGTAACTAAGGAGATGACGTCCTGGAGCCAACCATAGGGCTCCCAGCAGAAGCCCTAGCAACCAATCACAGAGGGGAACCCTGGCTAGCCCCACCTGACCTCATTGAGCCAATCAGAGGGCTCCCAGCCTAAACCCTGGCACCTAATCACAGAAAGGAGCACTGACCAGCCCCCCCCCCGTATAATAAGGAGGGCTGCCATGATGAGACATATCGTCTTATCTTGGGAAATGTTCACTGAGAGACATGCTCCAGTGCTGCTGGCCTAGCAAGTGCTGCACACAGTTATAAACCTAAAGCTGTTCAGTGATTAACCCCTTCACTATCACTACACTATTGTTAAATCGTTAATTAGCTTGATTGATGTCATAGTGTGACAGTCAGAGTGTGTGCTCCAGTGCTGCTGGCCTAGCAAAGGCTGTACACAGTGATAAACCGAAAGCTTTTCAGTGATTAACCCTTTCACTATCACTGCACTATTGTTAAATCATTAATTAGCTTGATGTCATTGTGTGACAGTCATTGTGTGACAGTCAGAGTGTGTGCAGGAGAGCTGCTGCAGATGTGATGTGTCTGTGTGTGTGCTGTGCACAGACCAGGCCAGCTGCTGCCTGCTGGCCAGCTATTAGCCTTAGGTATAGGTTAGGTTAGGGATTAGGGAATAGGATTACTGTGTTATTGTGTAGTTAGTACTGTAGTACTGCAGTCAGTGCTAGTAGTTGTTAGAGTAGTAGTACTACTGTGTTAGCTTACTACAGAACTGTTGTGCTGTGAGCAGTGCCAGTGTGACATTTAGTGTCTTCTCCTCTGCTGTCTGACTGTTACTCGGTACGTCCCACATGCCAAGTGCCACATTACGTGCAAAGTGCAAAGTGCCACGACAAGTGCAAAGTGCCACGTCATATGCAAAGTGCACAGTGCCACGTGCAAAGTGCAAAGTGCCACGTCACGTGCAAAGTGCAAAGTGCCACATGCAAAGTGCACAGTGCCACGTGCAAAGTGCAAAGTGCCATGTCACGTGCAAATTGCAAAGTGCCCCGTGAAAAGTGCAAAGTGTGGCACGTGGTCTGTGCACGTGGCACTTTGCATGTGACGTGGCACTTTGCACGTGGCACTTTGCACTTTGCACGTGGCACTTTGCACTTTGCACGTGACGTGGCACTTTGCACGTGACACTTTGCACTTTGCACGTGATGTGGCACTTTGCACGTGATGTGGCACTTTGCACGTGGCACTTTGCATGTGACGTGGCACTTTGCACTTTGCACGTGGCACTTTGCATGTGATGTGGCACTTTTCACTTGGCACTTTGCACTTTGCACGTGATGTGGCACTTTGCAATTGTGCCATGTGCCATGTGCAAAGTGCCAGGTCACGTGCAAAGTGCCACGTCACATGCAAAGTGCAAAGTGCCACGTGCAAAGTGCCACATCACGTGCAAAGTGCAAAGTGCCACATGCAAAGTGCACAGTACCACGTGCAAAGTGCCATGTCACGTGCAAATTGCAAAGTGCCCCATGCAAAGTGCAAAGTGTGGCACTTTGCACATTGCACTTTGCACGTGATGTGGCACTTTGCACGTGGCACTTTGCACGTGACGTGGCACTTTGCACGTGATGTGGCACTTTGCAATTTGCACTTTGCACATGGTACTTCACACGTGGCAGGTGGCAGGTGGCACATGCAAAGTGCCAAATGCAAAGTGCCAAGTGCCAAGTGCCAAATGCCAAGTGCCAAGTGCCACTGCCAAGTGTCACGTCCAGCATGCTCCTGGCTATACCGCCGCAGAGGATTTCTCAGGCCCTGCTGAGCCAATTTGCATATTTTTTTTTTGTTACACGCAGCTAGCACTTTGCTAGCTGCATGTAACATCCGCTCGCCACCGCGTTATAGGGCCCCCCGCCGAGACCCCGTGCGCAGCCTGGCCAATCAGTGCCAGGCAGCGCTGAGGGGTGGATCGGGACTCCCTTTGACGTCACGACGTTGATGGCGTCATCGCAATCATCGCCATGGCGACGGGGGAAGCCAAACAGGAAATCCCGTTCTGAACGGGTTTCCTGTTTGCTCTTATCGCCGGAGGCGATCAGAAGGGGTGGGGGGATGCCGCTGCACAGCGGCTATCATGTAGCTAGTGCTAGGCTAGCTACATGATTAATTTTTTTTTTTTTTAAAGTGCTGCCCCGCCCCCCTGGCGATGTTATTGTATCGCCCAGGAGGTTAAGTTCCATGCTTGATGGACGTTCGCTGCATCCGCGGTGGATCAGTGAAGTCCATTATCCTGATAGCTTGGATTCTGCCATCACCACGTTGGTGACTGGTAGTATTCCTGCTACTCTAGTTTCTGGGAACGTAACTATAGGCTGCGGTTGCTATTGGTTACGTTCTATCCTGTAGTCTTGCCTGGGTGGATGCTTGCTGGTGACTGTTGTTGGCCAGCTTGCTCTGCTTCTGTGGACGTGACTGTGAGCTGCGGTTGCTACTAGTTACACTCCAATCTTTAGTCCTGTCTTGTACCTGTCTGAATACTTGCTATTGCTAAGGCAGCACAGTGCGAACTAAAGGTTGCCACTAATGATCCAATCTTTCTCATCCAATCTTACCATTTCTATGTAATATAAGGTAACTGCATGAAGTATCCATTCAGCATATTCACTCAATTCACCCTTATACTACATAGATTTGGTAAGATTGGATGAAAAATATTGGATCATTAGTGGCCACCATAAGGTGGCGCAACATCGCACTGCGCTGCCATTGTGTTTTATTTGTAGCGATATCAGAAGCCCAGAGCTGCAGTTGCTCTGGGCAACCTGTGTAGCCTCTTCCATTATCCAGCTCTTAGCCTTGTGGTGCTGGGTGGTCAGACGGTATGACCCCACAGCATTGCAAGAGTATGAAGGGTACAAGTCAAAAAAAAAAATAAGAATTTTGCAAAAAGACGTTATAGTTTTTGAAAAACTGGATTTTAAAAATGCAAGTAAAAAATTTTTAAAAACCATTTTGAATTTTTAAAATCTAGTTTCTCAAAAACTACAAGGTATTTTTGAAAAATTATTTTCTGCTTAACATGTGTAGCAATAGCATGTATGGGGGCTTTGCTATTAACCTGTAAAGTCTGCAAAAATAATGCAAAATTTCGCAAAAATGACACGAAAAATTACGTGAAATTTTAAAATACTACTATTACATACAAAATTAATTACCATTTTCTCTGAAATTTCACATTAGGATTACAATGCGTAATTGTGAATTTCGGCCCACCACTGCATAGAACAATTCTAAAAAATAAAATACTCTTTCTCCTGGTCCTTCAACCACATAAAGTATCTCGGAAACTTTGGGTGACTGACCCCGGCAACGCGAATTGTTCAGATGCCCTGCGCCTGCACAGGATGCTCTTGACGGCTGGAAGGCGAAGAACAATTTGCTTTGCCGGGGGCCGACTCTTAGTCGGCCGAAAATGAAACTAGGCCACAGCGGGGACCGGAGGAGACTTGCGAGCCAGCAAGGGCACAGGATGGCTGCAGGGGGCTTTGGAAAGCCCCAAGAAAGTGAAATTTTGTTTATTTAACAGGGTTAAGGACCCCTTTAACAATAAAGTAAAATACTGGCCTATCATTTTCCGGGAGACCAAGTTATTTGACCAAATATCTTAACGTTTTGCTTTTCCCAGATCTATGTCAGCCCTATAGGGCACTTCTTTGGTGGTTTCCTTTCACTCTTCTTTCCGTTTTCTTATACTCACTCACCACTGACTCTTTTATGGTCCTTCCTATTTCCCTCTTTAGCCTCTACCTAATATTCCCCCACACCCCTTCCATACCCCCTTTCCCTCCTTAACCATTCCTTGTTCTTATAGATCAATGTTAATCAATGTTAAACAATAGTTACAATTTTTAGAGGTACTATTTAAAACAATGAATGTCACCAGTTTATGCCAATTTTGTTTTGACGAAGAGTCATTTCCTTTAGTTTGCATTGTTTTCCCAAGATTAGGATGGAGATGAGACCTCACACATCAGAATAATTGTTTGTTGTCATCAGTTGATTATTCATTGAGTTCTGGCTCACTATATTGTATTCACGTTAGTAGAGAAACTATTCCAGATTAGCAGAAGATCATTTAGCTAATTCTGCAATCTTGCCTGA